>NW_022144059.1:0-23373 GCF_007565055.1 Rhinopithecus roxellana
GCCGGTGCCCTGCCACCCTGGCCTGGGTGCCTGGCCCTCCGGTTCTGAAACCAAATCTGAATCTGAATACGGGACTCCGCAGGCGTCTCCAGCAGGGAGAAGCCAGCCTGGAACGGGTGGAGTGGGGCGTGAAAATGAATCTGCATAAGAGTCTTGAGACTGCCGGGCCCTCTCTCCTTGAAGGAGGACGTGCCCGTGGGTGTCGCCGTTGCCGTGAGGGTCTCACACACGCAGGCGTGTGGGTCGCGTGCACTTCCGCGCAGAAGAGCAGAGCGACACCCCGGAGAAAAGCTGCATCCCCGGCGTGATGGCTCGACGAGGGATTCCTGCATCCTGCAACATGTGTGGAGTCGCCACCGTGGCCGCTCTGGAAGCCGGCGAGGAGAGCGGGGACACGGTGCTGGCGTCCCACGCCTCCCTGGAAGTTTCTGGGTCCCCGCAGGGCTCGGAAATCCAACAGCCAACCTGGTCAGGCTTTCGGGGGCAGGAGAGACGTGAGCAACCGACCCCCTGGCAGACGGCAGAGCAACGTGGAATCCGAAATCACGCTTCAGTCGTCCTGAGTGTGGCCCCTGTGTGGACGGGGCTGCCCGCCTCGGGCTGCAGTGCAGGGCTCAGCCTGGGGACGGCAGGGCTGTCAAGCATGAGGGTGCAAACCGGACGGCCACCCGAGTCTGGCTCTCTCTCGCCTTGGCAGACATGGCCCGTTCCTCGGGGTATGAGTGCCCCGCCGCCCGACGCGGCGGCTGTGGACCCAGTCCTCTGCCCGCGCTGGGCGCTGGCCTTCTTCCCGGCGTGCGGGGGCGTGGGGGAGGGCCGGTCCTGTTGCTCCTGGAGGCCGAAGACGGCTTTTCCTCTCTGCCGGAGTCCCTCTGTCCCTTGCTCCCTCCCGCCCCCACTCTGTCCTTCCGTCGCTCCGTCTTTCCATCCGTTCCTTTCTCCCTCCCTCTCTCCGTCCGTCCGTCCGTCCGTCCGTCCGTCCCTCCCTCCCTCCCTCCCTCCGTTCCAAAGTCCCTCGTCCTCCGTCCATCCCTCTAGGTCTCGCTTTCTCCCTTCCATCTCTGCCTGCCTTCCCTCCCGCCTGGAAGGGTCAGCATCCCCGCTGCGTGTGGGATCTGGGGTGGGCAGGTAGCCGCCAGGTGTTCCATGGTGACAGCGGGGAGGCTGCAGGGGCACGGGTGGGCGAGTGACGGTGGAGCGGAGGCACAGAGGAGGCGAGCCGCGGGAGGGAGAGCAGGCCTGGAGGCTGCCGGGACCCCGTGTTTCGCGGCATGGAGGTCTCCAGCCAGCAGCCCAGCGCAGAACGCTGTGGCGGCGGGGGCGGGGGTGGGGGTGGTGTGTGTGGGTGTGAGGGTGTGTGGTTGTGTGGGTGTGTTGGTGCGCGTGTGTGTGTGTGCGCGCGAGCGCGGGGTTGGGGAGTGGGGTGGGGGATCAAGCTGGGGTCGGGTGGTGGAAAGGCATGAGAGCTCTGCCGGGGCGGCTCCCGGAGCCTAGGCGGCTGTCCGCACACCCGCGCATGCGCAGTAGACGACCCCCTCCTGGAACCTGGGCGGGCTCCGGGACCACGGGGAGGCTCAGTTCTCCTAGGTGTGGAATCTCCAGCCGCCGCCGCGGCCGCCGCCAGGCCCAGACCCGGAAGGCAGGAATGCCAGGCTGGTCAGTCCGGAGGGAAAACTATGCAGCCATAAAAAAGGATGAGTTTGCGTCCTTTGTAGGGACATGGATGCAGCTGGAAACCATCATTTTTAGCAAACTATCACAAGAGCCGAAAACCAAACACCGCATGTTCTCACTCATAGGTGGGAACTGAACAATGAGATCCCTTGGACTCGGGAAGGGGAACATCACACACTGGGGCCTATCATGGGGAGGGGGGAGGGGGGAGGGATTGCATTCGGGAGTTATACATGATATAAATGATGAATAGATGGGTGCTGACGAGTTGATGGGTGCAGCACACCAACATGGCACAAATATACATATGTAACAAACCTGCACGTTATGCACATATACCCTAGAACTTAAAGTATAATAAACAATAAAAAATAAAAAAAAAAAATACAAAAAGTTAGCCAGGCATGTTGGTGGGCTCCTGTAGTCCCAATTACTTGGGAGGCTGAGGCAGGAGAATCACTTGAACCCAGATGTGGAGGTTGCAGAGCTAAGGTCATGTCATTGCACTCCAGCCTGGACACCAAGATTAAAACTCCGTCTCAAAAATAATAAAAATAACAAAAAATAAATGAAAGTTACTGGGTATCCTCTGAGAGTTCATGGGCTGGATGACTGGGTGGTGTGGTTGTGGTGGAGGGGACTTCAGTGTGGAATGAGGTGTGACCTGCTGGGGCACCTTTCTGCTCTCCGCTGCTGTGGCCTTCAGAGATGAGATGAGGCAGATGCAGTGAGGTTGTGAAGATAATGTCTCTATCAGGGGATTCATTACTACAGCACCCAGAGTGATTTCAGGAACAAAAAGGGTCGTGCCCTAGCCTGTCTTCAATGGCTGACAGCAATCGCTATTGCCTCACCACCTTATTCTCCATTATTCCTCTAATATCTTCCATTATGGAGACATCCAACATAAAGTAGAGCAGAATTGATTCAAAAATGCTGCTTGAACTGCAAGCAGCGTTTCTAAATGATTCTGAATTAGAATCGTTCTTAGCTTCTCAACATACAAATACAAGATAAAGAAAAGGAATGATGTTCCCCTCACTGTGTCCATGTGTTCTCATTGTTCAACTCCCACTTCCGAGTGAGAACATGTGGTGTTTGGTTTTTTGCTCCTGTGTTAGTTTGCTGAGAATGATGGTTTCCAGATTCATCCACATCCCTGCAAAGGACATGAACTTATTCTTTTTTATGGCTGCATAGTATTCCATGGTGTATACATGTCACATTTTCTTTATTCAGTCTACCGCTGATGGGCATTTGGGTTGGTTCACACCAGGGCTTGTCAGGAGGGAGGGTTGGGGAGGAAGGGGAGAGAGAGCGTTAGGACAAATATCGAATGCATATGGGGCTTAAAACTTAGATGATGGGTTGCTAGGTGCAGCAAACCACCATGGCACATGTATACTTATGTAGCAAACCTGCACATTCTGCACATGTATCCCAGAAATTAAAGTAAAATTTTTAAAAAGGAAAAAGAAACTGCATTAAAAATTAAATGCAGTTATGAATTTTTTTTTGTTTAATCAGCAACCCCTCTACTATTCTGGTAGAAGCTGCTCAATTTCCCTTGAGGACCCAGCCTCCCTCCCTCCCAGTCTGTGTGGTGGGGCCTAAAGGATGCTCACTCATCCACCTTTCCTGGCTCTGGAGCTGGTTACACTTCCCAGGATGTTTATTTTGTTTTATTTTTTTTCTGTTTGTTTTGTCTTCTGCTAATAGGTGAGAGCTTCTTGGGGTTCTTTTTGTACCCCAGGTACAAAGGGGCAGCTCTCTCTAGATGCCACAGAGCTGGAAGGTTGCAGCCTGGAACTTGCTGAGGTTGCCTGAGAATGCAGCCCACCCAGGCAAGCAAGAGATGACAAAGTTTCAGCACCTGGATCTATGGCATCCAGGAGCCAGATCCAACCCCCCAGCCTGTATCTTTGACCTTGAGCCAGTCTGAATTGGTAACTGGAAGTCACTTAGTCACTTATCTACCAGATTCAACTATCAGGATGTTACTAATAAAAAATGACTCCAAAAATGAAAATGTGTTTCACAATATTTTCATGCAAAGACTTCAGGATCTATTTATACTCGACACCAACCATCTTGGTTATCTGATTTTTTAGTTCTCAGCAGCTGCTAAGCTGTAAATTAGGAGAGGATGCTAATGGTAGTCACACGGAGAGTAAGAAGAGTGGTGGTCTAAGGGAGGCAAAAGATCTGAATAGACATTTTTCAAAAAAGACGCAAACAGCCAAAAGTTATATGAAGAAATGGGCTGAGTGTGGTGGCTCATGCCATAGGGTATTAACCATATCTTCCCCAGATGGGTGCAGGCTCAAAGAAGACCTAAGAAGTTCAGTAGGACTAATTTCCAGGACAGGAAGGGC
Source organism: Rhinopithecus roxellana (assembly GCF_007565055.1). Taxonomy (NCBI): domain Eukaryota; kingdom Metazoa; phylum Chordata; class Mammalia; order Primates; family Cercopithecidae; genus Rhinopithecus; species Rhinopithecus roxellana. The sequence continues at coordinate 4,050 of NW_022144059.1, forward strand.
CTACATGATCAATAAACAAAACCCTAGCCAATCACAGGGAAAGAAAATCTGAGTTAAATATTTACAGCATTTTAATATTTAAATGCCCTTTTTCAGCATTAACAGAATCACTAACCATAAACCGAAAGAGAAAAGTAGGACTCATTCTAAGAAAAAATAATAATAACTTACAGAAACTTTTCCTACACAGCCCAAATGGAAGGCTTACTACATATATTTTTCTAAATTAATGTTCTTAGGAACGGAATAGAATAAACATAAAAGCACAGACAGTCATGAACAAAAATTAGTAATGAAAAGAGGTAAAGTTATTTTAAAAACTAAAAAAATTCTAGGGATGAAAAATAAAACAATGAAATAAAAATTCACTACAGATTTTTTTTTTTTTTTTTTTTTTTTGAGACGGAGTCTAGCTCCGTCTCCCAGGCTGGAGTGCAGTGGCCGGATCTCAGCTCACTGCAAGCTCCGCCTCCTGGGTTTCCGCCGTTCTCCGGCCTCACCCTCCCGAGTAGCTGGGACTACAGGGGCCCGCCACCTCACCTGGCTAGTTTTTGGTATTTTTAGTAGAGACAGGGTTTCACCGTGTTAGCCAGGATGGTCTCGATCTCCTGACCTCGTGATCCGCCCGTCTCGGCCTCCCAAAGTGCTGGGATTACAGGCTTGAGCCACCGCGCCCGGCCTCACTACAGACATTTAAAAGCAGACTTGAGCAGATAGAACACAATTATCAGCAAACCTCAAAAAAAGACCAGTTGAAATTATTAAGTAAGGAAGAGAAAGAAAAAAATAAAGAAATGTGAACACAGCCTAAAACATGTGGGATACCATCAAGCAGCCTTATTGATGCATTTTGGAAATTCAAAGAGAAGAGACAATCAGTGGACGATTTTTAAAAATAGGGGTCAAGAATGTCACAAGGGTGAGAAAAAAAGCACCCAAGAAACTCAATAAACTCCAAGTAAGATAAACTGAAACAAACACACTAAAACGTACTTGATAATTCAGTCTTTTTAAACAAAGACAAAGAGAATCTTGAAAGCACCAAAGAAGTGGCTAGTCATGTACAGAGGACCCTCAAAAATAAACAACTGATTTCTTATTTCAGAGGCCAGAGAGCAGTAAACTGATATATTCTAAGTGATGTAATAAAAAACATTCAATCAGAAATTTTATGTTCAAAGTGTCCATCAAAAGTATGAGAGAAATTATGACATTCCCAGATAAAAGCTGATTTTTTTTACCGCTAGACTACCCTTTGAGAAACACTTTAGGGGGTACTTCATGGCAAAATGAATGGACACTAAATAGCAGTGTGAATAAATATATATTAAGGTAAAGATAAATACATGAATAATTTTAATATATATATAAAAATTTAACATGTGCACCTCCAGAACTGGTTCTCCACATAATTTCAAACACACACACATATTATATGTATAATATTTATATATTATATATAATATTTATTTATATATTATATTATATATAATATATAGTGATTACATATATATATAATCACTAATGTGTTTTTTACATTCAATGTGTAAAAGTATAATTTTGAAAACTCAATAAGTAAAATAATGGGGGCCAGGCTATACAAGAGTAAGGGTTTTATATATTATTGAAAGTAAATTAGCGTAACTTTAACAATGTTGTAACTTTAGAATGTTCAACGTAATTGTCAGAGCAACCATAAAGGAAAGAGTAACAGGCAGGTAGAAAAGGTAGAAAGCTTTCTGCACTACACCAGAGTAGGAGTGGTGAATTCACTTACCTGAGAAGCCAGGTATCTTAGCATCATGAAACCAAGCCCAGGATATCCCATCAGGGAGTAACTGTGGAGAGCCTGAGGTATATAGCATAGCTGTTCCTTAATACAACTTTTACTACAACAGTGGTCACAAAGTGGAAGAAGCTCATCCATACTCAGCAACTGATAAAGTGCTAGAGGCAGAAAAAATGTAAGTATGTGAAGACCCAACTGAAACAAATTTGGCACAGCAACTGTCCCAAATCTGTCTCTTTCTTCATGGGCTCCCAGGAGTCTGAGGTTGAAACTATTGTTTACACAAGACAAGACAAAAATGGGAAGACAGAGTATTTGGTTCCGAGGAAAGGTTGACAAAGAGAGTGACACTTGGGAACCAGAGCAGCACCTCATGAACTGTGAAAAATGTATTTATGTCTTTAACAGATGACAGACTGAAAAGCAGGAAAAAAGGACACAGGTAAAAACAAGTAGAATTTTGTCAAACAATGCCAGAAAAAGAGCTTCCAGATCTACCAACACCAACTTTTCTAAGAACTCTCCTAAAATGCTGTTGACTGGCAAACTCCACAAGTCCAAATGACAGCTGCCGGCCAGAACGTTAGGAAAAATGCAGCTTCACCTCTCTTTCACCCAAAGAATATGGAGATGGTAAATTCAACTGTCAAGACACTTGTACCTCAGAGCCCCTTTAACAGCAAGAACAGTGAGTGACCTTCAGGAACTTGACAAATTAAACCCTATTGCACCAGATTAGCAGGACACAGGGGTATCCAAAGTGGCAGCAGAAAAGCCTATCAGAGCTTTATCAGATCCCAGTGCAGTACCAACTGGAATATAAAAAAGGCCACTAATGTCTCAGATGTCTGTCTCAGTTACTACTGCATCCGTGGCCATAGCCTCAGCTAACAAGGAAAGTGTATTGGTATTAATGGACCCATTAACATCCAATGGAACAGCAAATATGCATACACCTGTTCCAAGAGTGAGAGGTGGGTGAAGATAGGTTATTGGTGATAAAAGAGACCAACCATTTATCAAGATGATGTATTTCGCCAGAAGGCTAACAGAAAGTGCCAGCAGATACAGAGACATTGTAGTGAGGAAAGGGGATGTATTCACCTAGATATTGGTATCAACGAGATTGACAGAAGAAAACACACTGAATACAGAAGTAATGAAATAAATCATGAATGCCCTGAATAGGGCTGCTGCGGATGATAGCAAGCTTGTTTTGTTCAGTGCAGCTGACAGTGTCTTGCTCTGGTCTTGATTTTGGGTACTTCGTGAAGCAATTAAGAAATGACAGAAACAGAACAAGCATTGAAATGTTGGACAACATCAAGAATTTTGTCAATACGTTTATTCCATTAAAAAAGCCTATTGTTGGCTGGGCGCGGTGGCTCACACCTGTAATCCCAATACTTTGGGAGTCCGAGATGGGCGGATCACAAGGCCAGGAGATCGAGACCACGGTGAAACCCCGTCTCTACTAAAAATACAAAAAATTAGCCGGGCGTGGTGGCGGGCGCCTGTAGTCCCAGCTACTCGGGAGGCTGAGGCAGAAGAATGGTGTGAACCTGGGAGGTGGAGCATACAGTGAGCCAAGATTGCGCCACTGCACTCCAGCCTGGGCGAGGAGCGAGACTCCGTCTCAAAAAACAAACAAACAAACAAAAAAACAACAACAAAAAAACCCTATTGTTGTATCAGTCAACGGGCCGGCCATGGCACTAGGTGCATCAATATTGTCTCTTTGTCACTTGATTTAGGCTAATGAAAGCCTTGATTTCAGACTCTTACGTGACATTTGGACAGAGTTTAGATGCCTTTCTAGTGTTAGGTTTCCCAAGATGATGAATGAAGCATTTGTCAATAAAGTGTTGATTGGTGGGTGAAAGTTGACAGTATAGGAGCCATGTGCCAAAAGTCTGGTCTCTCAGGTGTTTTGGACCGCAATTTTCACGCAAGAGGTTATGATTCATATTAACAAGCTTGCCTCATGCAATCCGGTTGTGCTGAAGGAATATAAGGCCGTTGCTTGTTGTAATATTAAGATGGAGTTGTAACAAACCAATGAGAGAGAGAGTGCGAAGTGCTGAAGAAAATCTGGGACTTGGCCCAAGGGATACAATCTGTGTTAATGTAAGTGCAAAATATAATTGATGAGTTTTAATTGTCAGTCTGTTTACTTAGACACAATAACTGAGCTAAGCAGAAGACATCATTAGCTTCAAGATGTCCTAAGCCATCTTCACAACCCAAAACAATTTTCCCTATACCTAAGGCTTGGAAGGAGAAATAGGAATATCCAAGCTATTCATTTAATATTATCAAGGAAGTTTTAAGTAACTGTAACTTTTTTTTTTTTTTTTGAGACGAAGTCTCGCTCTGTCACCCGGGCTGGAGTGCAGTGGCCGGATCTCAGCTCACTGCAAGCTCCGCCTGCCGGGTTTATGCCGTTCTCCTGCCTCAGCCTCCCCAGTAGCTGGGACTACAGGCGCCCACCACCTCGCCCGGCTAGTTTTTTATATTTTTTAGTAGAGACGGGGTTTCACCGTGTTAGCCAGGATGGTCTCGATCTCCTGACCTCGTGATCCGCCCATCTCGGCCTCCCAAAGTCCTGGGATTACAGGCTTGAGCCACCGCGCCCGGCCTTGTAACTTTAAAATAAACGATGAAACAGCTTCTTTGCCAAAATGTCATAATTTTATGCACATACAAGCCCACATATAAAAGCAGACTGATGAGTATTTGACTGCTCTTTCAAGTTCTAATTTTTATATATGGCAATTACTCTATATTAAAAAAACAGAATTTTTATTTATTACACTGAATGAGCAAAAAACAGGTAATTTATTTTTTAATTTTTATATTCTACAATGCAGAGTTTAACAGGGTATGACACAGCCTGCGCTCATTTCCCCAAAATAGAGACGCAGAAATATCTGAGATGATGCCCTTCAATTTATAGTGGTACAAATACCACAAAGACACAAAATTCTAAATTAAAGGGATAGTTATTTTAGGATACATATTTCCAACACAAAATTCACTGACGATTATTCTCCCAAACTGAACCTAAGTTACAACGTATGCTGAAATATCAATTCACTTTTTTTCTTTATACATTTCTAGTTTTTACCCAGTTAACATGAAGAAATCTTTATCTCTCTGAAGCAAAACTTGTACAATATTAGTAAATCATGGAATCATTTTGGTAGAAATATCTAAGTGTTAATGTTTACAACATATACTTTTGGGTTAACTTTGAATATATTCTATTTAATAAGTTAAAATTCTGAATGTATTATTAAAGGCAGAAATTTCTTTCAAAGCAAAGAAAAAATATGTACACTATATGCGACATTTAAAATTACTGGTGTTTGCTTTTATGTGCACAATATATCTTAGAACATGCTACATGTTCAGCTATCCAGAAGCTCTTGGAATCCTGTACCCTTGGGTTTTTATGGAGGCTCCATTATGTAGGTATGATTAAGTAATCCACTGGCTAATGGTGATCAATGTGACCTTTGTCACAGGCATAGAGATAGGTGCATGAGTGAGTGACTGTTGAGTCCAACCACCGCACACAACTAGGCACATTGGCAATGATGAGGTAAGCAGGTCCAGGAGATGACACAGGGGCCAGCTCCCTGAAGGTCTTTGGCTGAATTTGGCGTATCACAAGCTGCAGGCACTGGGGAATGCAGTGGAATCCAGAAGCTTAGAAATGCCAGAAACTGCAAAGTCCCAAAAAGGGTGTCACAACTCTATCTTGGGAAAGTTTAGGTATGAGTTCTTTGACGCTCAAAGCTTTGCTGTCTTTTTTTTTTTTTTTTTATGGTAAGCAACAATGTGGCAAGTGAGAGTTTGTGAGTTTCAGCCCTGCTTGTGTTACTAATTTGTCAGTTTTGCCATTCAGTCCTGAGTCCTTCTGTGATGTCCAGGAAGAATGAGGTTTGTAAACAACTAAAAAATAATCATGATAAATACATGCTTTATTGAGTGACAGTACAGTTTACAGGAGATGTAAAGTGGGCCGTTCCTTTTTACAAGCAGGACACCCATTTATCTGTGCAACACTCAGTGAAGAGAAGAACCAGAGTAAAGAGCTTCAATCTGCAGGCAGGTTGTGCTGACATCTCTGCAGCCCTCAGTAAGGAGGAGATGTAGAGTGGCAAACTTTTATCTACAGGAAGTTTTTTGAGCTATCTCTGCAGCCTTTAATGGAGAGGAGACCTATCTAACTGCAGGCATGTAATTCCAGTAAGTGTACAACTCTCAGTGGAGATGAGACCCACAGTTGGTAGCTCCACTTCGTAAGCAGGTTATCCACGATCTGCCTAACTCTGGAGTTCATAGGAGCTTCAGTGGGAAGAAATATTGTGCTGATTGGTCAGTGGGTGGCCATTGCGGAGCCCAGAAAGAGACATAACTTCTCACCCTCATCTCTAGAACATGCAGCTTGGACCCCAGTCTTCAGAAAATCCATGGATTAAAGATGGAGTTTCAATAAGAAACTGAATCTTTCTGCCTAGGGGCCTGTCTCCTGCTACACAGTTCATGGTGCCAAGACTGTTTTTGTAAAGAGAAACCTGAAGGCCTATACCAAGCTTCCCTTAGTCCCTACCCAACTCTAGAGCCCCCTATGCTCCCTGGGGTCCAAAGACTAGAGAAAACCAACGTGGCAGATGATTTTTATTTCAGCACAACCTCAAATGTAATCACACACGTTCAGGTCATAACAGCACCTAGGCTTGGCCAAAAAATTTCTTCAACATTAGCGGGGGAACTAGGAGCTGGGAAAGGCCAGACAGTGAGAGCAGGCATTTCAGAGACTTTTTGGGAAGGATGGCTTTCCAGACCCCAGTAAACACAGGGGTGCCTGAGTCTGTAGCTGTGACTAAGCAGCTACAACTGTGCCTGAGCAGGTAAGATTCCTAATAATTCCACTTGGCTGTGGGTATGGCTTCTGCCTGTTCTTTGTTTCCATCAGCTTCATCGAGGGCAGAACCCTGGCTGCCCCTGCCTCACTGCACCTGGCATTTTTTCAGCAGCCCCCCTAAATAGGCTGACACTGCCAGTACCTGCAGCAACTCTCCCATTCCAAAATAATGCAGGGTGAACCTGAGAGTTATGACCCTCTAATCGTGCATCTGTCTTTTTATTGACAAGCCCCAACCTGAAGCTGTCAGTTATTAGCATATAAAAAGACAGCAATTTGGAGATTCCAAAGAACTCAGTATTTCTATGCAGAAAATCAGACATGCAAACATCAAACATACTTCACAATCTTACAGCTACTAAAAAGAAAACCCGAGGGCCAGAGTGTTCAACTGTTGAATTCTACCAAATGATCTAAGAATTAAAACAACTTACTCCCTATTTCAAAGTAGTTACTTTTAAAATAAAAAAGGGCAGGTTGAACATTGCCAATACAAAAACTTTAAATATACTCCAATGTGAAACTTTAGTGAGGACATGAAACAAGTGGAAAACTCCACAGAAGATTCTTTAGCACAAGCTTTGTTTTATGCACAAAACACATTAAAATTACCTTCATGAGGTGGGAGGAAATAAAAAAACAGAAAACTAGGAAGGTTTCTAGGTAAAACTCTTTTAAGCAGAGAAACAACCTGAAAAATGATGTTGTAGGCACCTATTAGGGAACTAGAAGAGGAGGAAAGCCAAAGATGTGTTCGGAGCTGCACTAATAAGAAAACAGGGAAGAATATGAAAATTCCTTTCTGGTTTTTGCCTAAAACATATGCACAGGTGCACAGATAGGGGAACAAGACCAAATGTAGAAATACTTTTGTTATTTGTAAAATCAGCAAGCTTCAAAAAATAGACTATTCTGTCTTTGTGGGCATGATACATGGTAGGCTCCAGTGGACTCTGTTGGGACACTTTTCTATTTTGTACATGCTTTGAACTATGAGCCAAGTGTTTCTGAATCATCCCTTCAGCTTCTGGTTTTTCCAGCAGAAGCTCCAGACCCAGTGTCCCAGACAATGCTTTTACTTCAGCCTCTGATTTGTCCCAAGTCAGGTCCTGAACCAAACTGATGAGTGTTTTCTACAAGATAGCCCACATACAACTCAGAACATTTCTCTCTTTCCAGTATATAAAAATCTAAGACCCAGCCTTATATTTCAAAACTCTCATGGACCCCCTATTTAATGTGGAGAGCTTTCTTCTTTTACTTATTAAACTTTGTCCTACCTATACTTTCTGTCCAGGTTCCTTAATTATCTTGGACATGAAACGTCACTTCAGCATGTGATCAGGCCAAGGTGTCAGGTCAAGATTTCACTTCAGCTCCTACTTGGTCCAGGGTCAAGGGTGAAGGCCAAGGTACGTTGCATCTATGAATCATCACTTCACCTCCTGATGAATCCCAGGCCAATGTTCAGGGCCAAGCTGAGTAATGCTTTCTCCAAGACAACTAACGACATTTATTTACTTTTGTGTCTTTATCAAAGCCCAGTCTTATAGTAGGCAAACCACTTACCCCCCACTTTCACTGTAAAGAGCTTTTTACTTTTACTTTCTCTTTGGGTCTGCACAATCTTTATGAGTTGTAACACTCAATGTGAAAGTCTGCAACTTCCCTCCTGAAGCCAGCGACACCATCAACCCCCAATGAGGAAAAAACAACTCTAGACACACCAACTTTATGAGATGTAACATTCAATGCGAAAGTCTGCATCTTCCCTCCTGAAGTTAGCAAGACCATGAACCCACCAGAAGGAAGAAACAACTCTGGACGTGCCAACTTTAAGAACTGTAACACTCACTGCGAAGGTCTGTGGCTTCAATCCTGAACTCAAGTGAGACGATGAACTCACCAGAGGAAAGAAACTACAGACATATCTGAATATCAGAAGGAACAAATTCCAGACACATCATCTTCAAGAACTGTAACACTCACTATGAAGGTCTGCAGCTTCATTCTTGAAGTCAGTGAGACCAAGAACCCATTGGAAGGAACCAATTCCAGACAGATATTGGTGACCACAAAGGGATCATAAACTATTGCCAAGAGGTGAGTACCATTGGACCTCTTTCACTTGCTATTCTGTCCTATTTTTTCTTAGAATTTGGGGTCTAAATACCAGACAACTGTTGGCCAATTAAAAGCAATTAGCACAGCCACCAGACTAAAGACACGGGTGTCAGGCTTTCTGGAAAAGGGCTCTCTAATAAACCCTAACTCTTTGGAGTTTGGAGCATTGGTTTACTTGGAACAAGTTTCCACTTTTCCTGTACTTCTGGACTGAGCTGAAGGTTGACAGAGTGGAAAGACCTTCAGCTCCAGGGTCCTGACAAGTTTTCTGACTCTGCAGCCATAAACGGACCTCTCAAAGTCAGGTTGCCCAAGTGAAACCCACCCATCTATCCTATATATCCTGACCCTCATCTCCTGCGTCCTAATACATGCCAGACAAACTTCCTCTCTTCTCTGAGGCCAGTCCTTCTTCTAAAAACCACTGCCTGTCTCTGATGCTTTTCTAGTTTCTCCTATCACAATGATTTCTAGGACAAACTTCAGGACTCTGTTACCTTCTTTAGGCACTTGGACTCACCAATCAGAAAGACATAATTTTTGCCCAAGACCCCATTGTAGGGGACACTATCTGGAATTTTAACATCCCTCCTCAGGCAAGCAGGCCTAACAAAAGCTATTCCTGAAGCTAGGACATGGGGAGCATCAGAAATTGTATCCTTCCTATTCATGTAAGTGAGGACAAAAGGCATCACTCTTTCAACTCTAGAGATCCCTTCCCTCCCTCAGGGTATGGCCCTCCACTCCATTTTTGTGGCATAACATCATTATAGGACCGGGGTAAAGTCCCAATACTAACAGGAGAATGCTTAGGACTCTAAGAGGTTTTTGAGAATGGGTTAGTAAGGGCCATTAAATCCAATTCTTCTTGGTCATCCTTGTGTTCTAGGAGGACAGGCAAGGGTGCAGATTTTTGAGAATGTGTCAGTAACAGTCACTAAATCCAACCTTCCTTCATCTTCCTTGTGGTCTAGGAGGGAAACTAGTGTTTCTGCTGCTGCACTGGTGAGCACAACTGTTCCGATCATCAGGGTACAGGACTGTTGTGGGTTCTTAGCAGGAGGTGTTTCTGCTGCTGTGTCAGCGAGTACAACTATTCCAGTCAGTAGTGTCCAGGGATTGTTGCAGGTTCATGGGCAGGGAGAGAAACAAACAAAAACTGTGGCAGTTTTGTCTTTCAGATGGGAAACACTCAGGCATCAACAGGCCCACACTTGAAATGCATCCTAAGCCATTGGGCCCAATTTAACTGGCAAATGCTGAAAAAGAGGTGGCTTATCTTTTTGTGCACTATGGCCTGGCCCCAGTACTCTCTCTGATGGGAAAAATGGCCACCTGAAGGAAGTATAAATTACAGTACTATCCTGCAACTTGATCTTTTCTGTAGGAGGGGAGGCAAATGGATTGGAATACCTTATGTCCAAGCTTTCTTTTTACTGAGGGAGAATATACAACTATGCAGAGCACGCAATTTTACCCCCATATCCTAACTTACCTGTAGGATATTAATGATAAGCCTCCTCTAATCTCCTCCACCCAGAAGGAAACAAGCAAATAAATCTCCAAAGGACCACAAAACCCCCTGGGCTATCAGTGATGTCCCCTTCAAGCTGTAGGGTGAGGGGAATCTGACCCAACCCGGGTACATGTCCCCTTCACCCTCTGTAATTTAAAGCAGATCAAGGCAGATCTGGGGAAGTTTTCAGATGATCCTGATAGATACATAGATGTCCTACAGGGTCTAGGGCAAACCTTTGATCTCCCTTAGAGAGATGTCATTCTTTTGTTAGATCAAACCGTGGCCTTTAATGAAAAGAATGTGCCTTCAGCTGCAGCCTGAGAATTTGGAGATACATGGTATCTTAGTCAAGTAAATGATAGAATGACAGCCAAAGAAGGAGAGAAATCCCTTCCAGTCAGCAAGCCTTCCCCAGTATGGATCCCCACTGGGACCTTAACTCAGATCATGGAGACTGGAGGCATATATATCTATTGACCTGTGTTCTAGAAGGACTAAGGAAAATTAGGAAAAAGCCCATGAATTATTCAATGATGTCTACCAAAACTCAGGGAAAGGAAGAAAATCCTTCTGCCTTCCTTGAGCAACTATGGGAGGCCTAAAGAAAGTATCCTCTCCTTTCACCCAAATCACTCGAGAGTCAATGGATTCTAAAAGGTAAGTTTTTTACCCAATCAGCTGCAGATATCAGGATAAAGCTTCAAAAGCAAGCCCTGAGCCCTGAAGAAAATCTGAAGGCATTATTAAACCTGACAACTTCAGTGTTCTATAATAAGGATCAAGAAGAACAGGCAGAAAAGGAAAAGCAAGACCAGAGAAAGGTTGCAGCCTTAGTCATGACCCTCAGACAAACAAACCTTGGTGGTTCAGAGAGGACAGAAAACGGAGCAGACCAATCACCCAGTAGGGCTTGTTATCAGTGTGGTTTATAAGGATCCTTTAAAAAAGATTGTGCAACAAGAAACAAGCTGCCACCCTCATCCATGTCCGCTGTGCTGAGTCAATCACTGGAAGGTGTACTACCCTGGAGGAAAAAGATTCCCTGGACCAGAAGCCCCTAACAAGATGATCCAACAACAGGAGTGAGGGTGCCGGGAGCAAGCGCCAGCTCATATCATCACCCTCACTGAGCCCCGGGTATGTTTAACCATTGAAGCCCAGGAAATTGACTTCCTCCTGGACACTGGTGCAGCATTCTAAGTGTTAATCTCCTGCCCTGGACCACTGTCCTCAAAAGCTGTTACCATCAGAGGAATGCTGGGACAGCCTGTAACCAGGTATTTCTCCCACCTCCTCAGTTGTAATTGGGAGACTTTTCTCTTTTTACATGTCTTTCTTGTTATGCCTGAAAGTCCCACACCCTTATTAGGGAAGGATATGTTAGCCAGAGCTGGTGCTATTATCTACATGAACATGGGGAACAAGTTACCCATTTGTTGTCCCCTGCTTGAGGAGGGAATCAACCCTGAAATCTGGGCATTGGAAGAAACAAACTCAAGCTCCAGCCTTAAACCTTCACACAGAATGAAAGTTTTCTTTATATGTCATAGGAAGAGCAGGAATAGCTCTTGGAGTCCCTACTCAGACTCGTGGGACAACCCCACACCAGTGGCATACCTAAGTAAGGAAATTGATGTAGTAGTGAAAGACTGGCCTCAATGTTTATGGGTAGTTGCAGCGGTGGCCATCTTAGTGTCAGAGGCTATCAAAATAATATGAGGAAACGATGTCACCATCTGGATTACTCATGATGTAAATGGCATACTAGGTGCCAAAGGAAATTTATGGCTATCAGACAATGGCTGCTTAGATACCAGGTGCTACACCTTGAGGGACTGGTGCTTCAAGTGCATATATGTGCAGCCCTCAGCCCTGCCACTTTCCTCCCAGAGAATGGGGAGTGGTCGAGCATGGCTGTTAACAGGATGTGGTCCAGACTTATGTCGCCTGAGATGATTTCTTGGCAGTCTCTTTGGCTAATCCTGATCTTAGCCTATATGCTAATGGCAGTTCATTTGTGGAGAATGGGATACGAAGAGCAGGTTATGCCATAGTTAATGATGTAACCATGCTTGAAAGTAAGCCTTTCCCCCCAGGGTCCAGCACCCAGTTAGCAGAACTAGTGGCACTTACCCAAGCCTTAGAACTGGGAAAGGGAAAAAGAATAAAAGTGTATACAGATAGCAAGTATGCTTATCTAATCCTACATGCCCATGCTGCAATATGGAAAGAAAGGCAGTTCCTAACCTCTGGGGAAACCCCCATTAAATACAAGGAAATCATGGAGTTACTGAACTTAGTGCAAAAACCCAACAAGGTGAGAGTCTTACACTGCTGAAGTCATTAAAAGGGAAGGAGAGGGGAGAATAGCAGCGTAAGTGACTGGCAGAGGTGGGGAAAGACCAGCAGAGAAAGAGAAAGATAGGAAGCCAAAGAGAAGGAGACAGAGAAGAGACAGACAGGAAGTCAAACAGAGAAGGAAAGAGAGAAAGAGACAAAGGAGTCAAAGAGATGTAAGTAGTAAAGAGAAAACAGTGTACCGTATTCCTTTAAAAGTCAGGGTAAATTTAAAACCTACAATTGATAATTGAAGGTCTTCTCCATAACCCTAAAACATTCCAATACCCACTTGTTGACAGGTAAACAAGGGCGGAGCCCAAAAAAACTGAGGTCACTGACAACCTGTAACCTTCCTATCAAAAATCCTTAACCCAGCAAGTTTCCTAAAAGGGAGATCTAAATCTTAATTAATTACTATACAAAAGTCCGACCAGATCTAGGAGGAACTCCCTTCAGGACAGGACAATAGACTGTTCCTCCCTGGTGATTAAGGAAAAAAGACACAATGGTTATTCAGTAAATGATAAGGAAACTTTTAGAAGCAGAATTAGGAAAATTGCCTAATAATTGGTCTGCTCAAATTTGTGAGCTGTTTGCATCAGCCAAATCTTAAAGTACTTACAGAATCAGGACAGAGCCATCTATACCAATTCTAAGTTAATATGGACTGACCAAGATCTTATTAAAAGCAAAGAATAATCAAAATACCAAACTTATAAGGTTTTCAACAAAAATAAATTTGGCTAAAAAGTAACAGTGTAATTAATTATCCTAACTTCTAATCTTATGGAAATCAGACCCTATCAGTTCCCCCTCAAAGCTCAAGTCCTTCAGCACAGGTCCAAACAACTAATACCCCTACTTACAGGATTAGAAATGGCCACTGCTACAGGAACTGGAATAGCCAGTTTATCTACTTCATTATCCTACTACCATGCACTCTCAAAGGAGTTTTCAGATAGTTTGCAAGAAATAACAAAATCTATCCTTATTCTACAATCCCAAATAGACTCTGGCAGCAGTCTCTCTCCAAAACTGCTGAGACCTAGACCTCCTCATTGTTGAGAAAAGAGGACTTTGCACCTTCTTAGTGAAAGAGTGTTGTTTTTACACTAATCAGTCAGGGACAGTACAAGATGCCACCTGGCATTTACAGGAAAAGGCTTCTGGAATCAGAAAATGCCTTTCAAACTCTTATACTAACTTCTGGAGTTGGGGAACATAGCTTCTCCCCTGTCTGGGTCCCATGACAGCCATCTTGCTATTACTCACCTTGGGCCCTGTATTTTTAAACTACTTGTCAAATTTGTTTCCTCTAGGATTGAGGCCATCAAGCTATAGATGGTCTTACAAATGGAACCCCAAATGAGCTCAATTAACAAATTCTACTGAGAACCCCTGGATGGACCCACTGGCCCTTCCACGGACCTAAAGGGTTCCTCTCTGGAGGACACTACAACTGCAGGGCCCCTTCTTCACCCCTATCCAACAGGAAGTAGCTGGAGTGGTCATTGGCCAAGTTCCCAACAGCATTTGCAATATCCTCTTAAGAGGGGGTATTGAGAGGTGAAACTGGCTTTGCTCTTGACTCTGGTGGGGACTTGGATAATGTTTCTGTCTAACTAAAGGATTATAAATGCACCAGTCAGTGCTCTGTGTCTACTAATTGGGTGGGGATTTGGAGAACTTTTCTCTCTAACTAAAGGATTGTAAATGCAACAGTCAGTGCTCTGTGTCCAGATAAAGGCTTGTAAATGCACGAGTCAGCACTCTGTAAAAATGAACCAATCAGCTCTCTGTAAAATGGACCAGTCAGCTTTCTGTAAAATAGGCCAATCAGCAGAATGTGGGTGGAGCCAAATAATAAAGGAATACAAGCTGGCCATGGGAGCCAGCAGTGGCAGTTCCCTTCCATGCTGTGGAAGCTTTGTTCTTTCCCTCTTCACAATAAATCAAGTTGCTGCTCACCCTTTGGATCTGCACTACGTTTATGAGCTGCAACACTCAAAGCGAAGGTCTACAGATTCCCTCCTGAAGTCAGCAAGACCACCAACCCACCATGAGGAACAAACAACTCTGGATGTGCCACCTTTAAGAATAGTAACTCTCACTGTGAAGGTCTGTGACTTCACTCCTGAAGTCAGCGAGACCACAAGTCTACCAGAAGGAAGAAACTCTGGACACATCTGAACATCAGAAGGAACAAACTCCAGACACACTGTCTTCAAGAACTGTAACACTCACCACGAGGGTCTGTGGCTTCATTCTTGAAGTCAGTGAGACCAAGAACCCACCGGAAGGAACAAATTCTGAACATAGTTACAGCCATTGGAGCTGGAAAAATGAGAACCACAACAGTTGAGTTCTGCTTGATCATCTGAAGACTGACTCTGGACATAGTGACCTATGTCTCTAAACAAAGGTCCTTCTGTGGTCTCCATCACAAGCTGGACAGGGTTAAGATATCTTCTGGATGTCTGGGCAAGCCTTTGTGAAGTGTTCCAGCTTGCCACAACAGTGGCAACTAGCAAGTGTACTTGGGGATTATAGATCTTATAGGCCTATAAAGTGGCCACTAATGCCTCTTTTATTCTCTTGTATATCTACTCATTTTCCTGGGCCTCCTTCTCCTGTTTCTTCTTGTGGCATACTGAAGAAACAAATCCAGAAAGTTTCTCCAATATGCTCTCTGATTCCACAGACTGCTTTTGTAGTTTCGCTCTAAAATTTAGAGCTGCTTGATAAATAAACTTGTATTTTAAGATTATCTGTGTCTCAGTTGAATTAAGAAATAGAAAGATGTG
Organism: Rhinopithecus roxellana; assembly: GCF_007565055.1. Lineage (NCBI taxonomy): Eukaryota > Metazoa > Chordata > Mammalia > Primates > Cercopithecidae > Rhinopithecus > Rhinopithecus roxellana. Next base: position 19,559 of record NW_022144059.1, read on the forward strand.
TTTCACTAACGTTTTCTCAGCCTTTCCAAAAAGGATGATAAATTTTTATCTTGTTTCTGATTCAACAAGAACATTTTGGAGTAATTAAAATGTTTATTTCTGTTTTTTTTTTTTTTTTTTTTTTTTTTTTTTTTTTTTTTTTTTTTGCAAGTCTCTTAATATGCCCGTTAAAAAGTGTAATTTTTTTCACTTAGGAACTCCAGGGATCCAATTCAGATTTTCAAAAAGCATTGTTTCTCTTTCAATTGGAAATGAGGTTTCAGTCTCTATTTTATTATTTTATTTACTTTTGACTTTTTTTTTTTAATTTGACTGGTTACAGAATACTTGCTCTTCATTTACAAATCTCTCTGCTGCCTTTAGCACCGCCTGTTTCTTGAGAGCAGTTAGGATACAGCTTACAAGTGTACAGCTTACAAGTGTACAGAATGCAGATAGTTTGTACTATGCAGAAATAGGATATTTTCTAAAACCCCTCAGTTGTAGTTTTGGAGATCTAGTATTTAAATATCTCAATTAAATTATAAGTAATATAAAGCTACTTATGTGAAGTAGCATTACTTCATATAAGATTAAACACTTGGGTTAGATTTTTAGAAGCCTCCATATACTTATTTGGGTCTCAGATAACTTCCTTAAGTCTTTTTTATTTAATTTATTTAATTAATGGCCTAGTGTGAGAGAAAACAAAACAAACAAAACACAAACAAACTTGAACCTTAGTGAGCATCAATGTTTATTGAACTTTCTGAAACCCTAATTGTAACTTTTTGGTGAACACACTGAAGGAAGCTGATAAGATGGCTCTGGGACCTTTATAAGGGAAGCAGATAGAGCACCCAAAAGTGCATTTGAGAATTCTCTAAAGTTTATTTCTCTTGAGTTTAGAAAATGCCTTTTGTAGACGTGCCTGCTAGTTTGCCAGAAAACAGTGTTAATTTTACAATTGCTTAAAAAAGAATTGGGTTGGCGGGAATAGTAAATAAAGATTTTGTCATTGGATATTATTGAAAATTAGTTTTTTTCCAAGAAGGTCAGAACTCTTGCTCATAATGGACTAGTCTTTTGTGGCCCTATAATATAAGCCATTTTTTTTTCTCAGAGTCTTGCATCAGAAGTTCTCACTTGTGTTAAGAATAAACTGCAGGGGAGTACAGAAGCAGATAGTGTTTTGTTACTATGCAGAAGGAAGAGATATATTTCTAACCCCATCGTGTGTAGTTGTGGAGAGCCGAGTATTTAAATATTCAAGGTAATTTATGCTTGAAGTTGTTCATTTTTCCTCTAGCATTTTAAGCTCATATGGCCACCATCATTCGAATGGATTCAGGACAAAAGCGCTGTGTCGCCATTGGTTAAAAAAACCAATTTTAAACCCAGAAAGTCCGGGTCTGGCCACATCCAAGAATAATTTGCTAAGGCTACAACTGCTATACTCGTCCAGATTAGCCTTAAGATTTCATTTTACCCAGCAGTAGGCATATCTTTTACAGCCAAAGCTAGAAGGGACTAGAGCAATCAGGATAATCTAAAGGCTAAATACTTTCTTAAAGTTCTTAAACAGTGGCCACTGTCTTTACAACACTCACCCTAAGACTAGAGGTAACAGGAACCCAATAAAAATGGAGCTAACAATCAAACCTCTGGTCTCATTAAGAAGGCTGTTGAAAAAAACAAAACATTGTAAGGAAAGAATTATATACCTTTCTCCGTCTTTCCCATTTGCCAAACAATCAAACATCCTAAAAAAAAGTTTTAGGCATCACACGTTTTTCAGGATTTGTGGATATCCAGGTTTTGGTGAAACAGCTAACGATATTATCTGAGAAAAGAATCTCAAGCAACTTTGGCTCCCTTCCTAACATAGGGACCTGAAACTCAAAATACCTTTAAACAGATCAAACAATCCTTCACATCTCTTGTAAGTTGTATTCTTAGGCCTACTTTTTTTTTTGAGACAGAGTCTCGCTCTGTTGCCCAGGTTGGAGTGCAATGGCCTGATCTTGGCTACTGCAACCTCTGCCTCCTGGGTTCAAGTGATTCTCCTGCCTCAGCTTCCTGAGTATCTTGGATTACAGGCGTGTGCCACCAGGCCCGGCTAATTTTTGGTTTTTATTTTTGTTTTTTTTGTTTTCTAGTGAGATGAGGTTTAAACCACGTTGTCCCAGGGCTGGTCTCGAACTCTTGACCTTGTGATCCGTCTGCCTTGGCTTCCCAAAGTGCTGGGATTACAGGCGTGAGCCACCACACCTGGCAGTATACCCACTTTTTAATGGTATTTTTTTTTTTTTTTTACTTTTCAAAGATTTTACTAAATCATTTTTTAAACAAAATATACATTAAATCTCAGATTTACAGAATATAGAAATAATTTATCCAAAGAATTTGCATTTAAATTGTTTAATATTGCAAGGCCCAAAAGTATGTCTTTGACACATTTGCAATGTCAATCGTCTCCACAAATTTTGCGAAAAGGAGAAATCTGAAACTAACAGACTTACACAAGCTAACTTTGTTCTTTAAATTTCTTTAAAAAAAAAAAACTTGCAATTTTTTTTTATTTACAGTTTAAAGGGAAAATTGTAAACATTCAGCATTTACTTCCATACGCAGAATAAAAAGCCATACATTCTTTAATCAACACTAGAAAAAATGAACTTTTACACTGTGATTACCTCAGAGGAATTCAGCGGGACTAATATTGTGAACGTCCAGCCAAATGGTAAAGAAACCAGAATTATTGAACAATGGAAACTAGTGGTTAGAAAGACACAGAATGAGAAATGTCTGGAAAAAAATTAACTTTACTCTTTGAGGATTCCCTAAGTACGCGAAAGTTTATCTTCAAATGTAAAAAGGACACCCATTCCCAGTCTAGGAATGTGGCTGCCATAGCCTTTTCTCATTAGACAGTGAAAAGAGAAGTCTGCTGTTCAATCCTTATAAATAACTTACATATAGGCAGGCACAAGTTTGCTGCCCAAAAGAAGCTTGACAAAAAATTCGGCAAGTTATTAGCGATATCATCATTTTAACCACCCCCCTCACTGTTTTGTTGAGACGGAGTCTACGCTGTCTTCCGGCTGGAGTGCAGTGGCCCATCTCAGCTCAGTGCAAAGCTCGCCCTCCCGGGTTTATACGCCGTTCTCCCATGCCTCAGCCCTCACTGAGTCGCTGTGACTACGGCTCACGCCACCTCGCTCGGTTAGTTTTTTTGTATTTTTTTAGTACAGAACGGGGTTTCACCAGGTTTACCAGGATGGTCGCAATCGCCTGAACACTGTGATCGCCATCTCGCCTCCCAGAGCACGGGGATTACAGGCTTGAGCCACCCGCCCAGACGAAAACCCCCGTTTTTAAGCCCAGAAATATTGAGATGCGTTAAAAAGAGAATTAGGGAATCAAAATCATTTGGTACTATGGGAAGCTGCTAAAATATATATTGATATTAAAGTAAATGTATGTGCTGCTCACCACCAGGAGTAAACCAAAAAAACTGAAACTTTATGGAATCTGAAGATATTTCCTTGATTAAATAGAATTATTAAACTAATATGAGGAGAAAAATGAAACCATGCACCGACTATCCTTTGAAAAAGTGATTGAACCACTTTAGCGTATTCAGATGAATGAAACCTGATAATCATATTGTCATTACTACGGAAATTTAAAAAAAAAAAAAAAAAAAAAAAAATAAAAAAAAAAAACAAAAAAAAAAAAAAAAAAAAAAAAAAAAAAAAAAAAAAAAAAAAAAAAAAAAAAAAAAAAAAAAAAAAAAATATGGTGGTAAGGTGGCCTATGGGGGTTAAAAAGGA
>NW_022144060.1:0-5456 GCF_007565055.1 Rhinopithecus roxellana
TTCATGTCTATATTCATCCTGAGAGCCTTTAGAGGGAGCACGGTACTTTATTTCAGACTTCTGGTCTTCAGAACTGTGGAAGAATACAGTTCTGTTGTTTTCAGCTGTTAAGTTTGTAGTCATTTGTTATGGCAGCCCTAGGAAAACTAACACGGGTTGAGTATCCCTTATCTGAAATGCTTGGGGACTGAGAGTGTTTCCGTCTCAGATTTTGGAATATTGCATATATATAATGAGATATATTGGGGATGGGACCCAAGACTGAACACGAAATCCATATGTTTCATAAATACCTTAATAACACTTACACTGTGCTCCATTTTCTCAACAACTTGACTTTCTCTACTATAGGTAAACAAAAATGTTTCTCCTCACCCCCCCCCTTTTTTTTTTTTTGAGACGGAGTCTCGCTCTGTCACCCAGGCTAGAGTGCAGTGGCGGATCTCAGCTCACTGCAAGCTCTGCCTCCCGGGTTTACGCCATTCTCCATGCCTCAGCCTCCGAGTAGCTGGGACTACAGGCGCCCCCACCACCTCGCCCTGGCTAGATTTTTGTATTTTTTAGTAGAGACGGGGTTTCCGTGTTAGCCAGGATGGTCTCGATCTCTGACCTCGTGATCCGCCCGTCTCGGCCTCCTAAAGTGCTGGGGATTACAGGCTTGAGCCACCGCGCCGGCCCTAACCCCCACTTTTTTTTTTTTTGAGACAGAGTCTGCTCTGTTGCCCAGGTGGAGTGCAATGGCATAATAATCAGGTCACTGCAACCTCCACTGGATTCAAGTGATTCTCCTGCCTCAGCCTCCTGAGTTGTGGGACTACAGGCACGTGCCACCACGCCTGGCTAAATTTTGTGGTTTTTAGTAGAGACGGGGTTTCACCATGTTGGTCAGGCTGGTCTCGAACTCCTGACCTCAAGTGATCCAGCTGCCTCAGCCTTGCAAAGTGCTGGAATCACAGGCACGATCACCGTGCCTGGCCTTGCTTCTCTTTTAAAATCACTGTCACTCATGGGGTATCTGCAGGCCTTTTTCATTTTTCAACAATATCTTTATACCACAGAGTAGAGAATAAACAAACAAACAAAAAAATACCCACAGTGAGTAAGGCACATAGGTCTTGGCTCCTACGTGGGGCATTATGGGGAACGTGCTGTTGATGACACTGGCCTGCACACATGCCATTTTAGACCCTTTGTGAGTGTGTGCACGTTGGGGAAACCGGGCATGTGCAAAAAAGATACATCTCAGCGGAAAGGGGCTGGGAGGGCCTTTTTTTTTTTTTTTTTCCCTTGGGCACCCTGAATAAGCTATACATGTGTGACCCATTGTGTGAGGTCAGGTGTGGCATTTTCCACTGAGGCCACATTAGTGCACAAATTGTTCAGATTTGGAGCATAGGGTTTCGGATTTTCAGATTAGGGATGCTCAACATGTACAACATCCTTGCAACAATCTGGGTGTGAGCTTTCCTCAAGAGCAAGAAGAGCTTGCCATTCTGCTGTATGACCACGGTGTGAAGCCAGCCTGTCACCCTCCTGCCCTGGATGACCCCAGGGAGCTCTAGAGGTCCATGGCTGTGGGAGGCCAGTAATGTCTAGGAGAGCTCAGTGCCACTTGCAAAGACAAACAGATCTCTCTAGAAATTCTGGGCTGAGCAGGTGAAGGCGGCTGGCCAGGCCCATGAAGGAACCTAGTCAGCCATAAGGAAAGGTTCACTGTGGGGCCCCCGACTTCCCATTCCTGATCTCCTTTTCACCTCTGATGCCTCTGACTTCCTTTCTCTTTCCCTCCAAGTATACCTCATACTCTGTCCTGATGACACTCAAATCTCACCCCCCCCCCCCCCCCCGTCAAATAAAAAAGAGCCTAGCGGCTCTTGTTTGTAAGAACGGTGTATTTTGTGGTTGTTTGTTTGTTTGTTTTGTTGTATCGTTTTCTAGTGTTGCATTGATAAGTTATCATAAACTTAGTGGTTTAGAACAACACAAATTTGCCGGGCATGGTGGCTCACGCCTGTAATCCCAGCACTTTGGGAGGCCGAGGCGGGTGGATCACCTGAGGTCAGGAGTTCGAGACCAGCCTGACCAACATGGTGAAAACCCCTCTCTCCTAAAACTACAAAACTTAGCCGGGTGTGGTGGCACGTGCCTGCAATCCCAGCTACTCAGGAGGCTAAGGCAGGAGAATTGCTTGAACCTGGGAGGCAGAGGATGCAGTGAGCTGACATCACGCCATTGCACTCCAGAATAGGCAACAACAGCGAAACTCCATCTCAAAAAAAAAAAAAAAACGAAAGAAACAAAACAACAACAACAACAACAAAAACCACACAAATTTATTCTCTTACCATTCTGGAGGTCAGAAGCCCAACATAACTTTTAAGGGGCTAAAACAAATGTCTGAAGGACTGGTTTGTTCTGGAGCCTCCAGGTATATAATCCATTTTTTGAATCTTCCAGCTTCTAGAAACTGGCATTTTTTAGCACCTGGACAGATCACTCTAATGTCTGCCTCTGTCATCACACCCCCTTCTCCCTGATTGACCCTCTCGTCTCTCTAAGGACTCATGTGATTATATGAGGGGCTCATCTCAGTAATCCAGGATAAGTTCTTTATCTCAAGGTCCTTAATTTATTCACATTTGCAAAGCTCCTCCGCCATATAAGGTAACATATTCACAGATTCCAAGGATTGAGATGCGGGCATCTCTGTGGCGCTATTATTCAGTCTACTCCAAATGTGCACTCCTCCCTAAAGTATTTCTCTTTGAGCACCAAGGGGAACTCTGCCTTCAGCTAAGGCTACACAACTAGCCTGATGGTGGACTGTAGCAACTTGTAGGCAAGGGGTACAGCTCAGGGCAGCTACCCCTCCCTCTTCTGGGGCCAACCTGGAGGAAGTTCCTTCCAGAGCCCAGGTTATACTTGCTTCTGGCCTGCAAATTCCTGAGAATTCTTTGAAACCTAGGAGGGGCCTGGTATTATGCCCTTTTGAGTGAGAATTCAGAGGCCAGTGGAATTGGGGCAATCAGGCACTTCCTGATCATCTACTATGCTCCAGGATGCTGACTTGGAGAGATGAAGAAGGCAAAATGCCCATTCTGACGGCACTCAGAATTTCGCAGGGAACTGGAAGGATAAATGAATCTGGGAGGGACTGCTAAACCAGAGGAGAGGGATAAACTTGTTAGAACCTGAGAAGAATGCTGTCTGAAAAGGTAGAGAAGTCAGGAGAAGCAGTGAGGCCCTCAACCGTGTGTATCACAATGCCTCCTGTCACTTCCTTTCTGAGCTTCCAGTACAAGCTTCTCGGTGGGTGTTTTCTGCCCAAGCACATGAACTTTGGAGACCTCCACTTTGGACACAGTCCCTGGCCCTGACACTTAATAGTTTTGGGAACTTGGACAAAATACTCAAAGCTTCCTAGTCTGTAAAGTGAGAATGATAAAACATCTGCCTTCCTTGCAGGATTGTTGTGGTGATGTATAAGACATAAAATAGGAAGCATAGTCAGCAGTCACTGAGCTTAAGGAATGTTAAGTTATAATCATTATTTCTGAACTTTGGTGCACAATATGACCCTGTTGACACCTCCTTTGCCTCCTTGGGACATATTCTCTTCTGGTGGTCCTCATCCCTTTCCAGCTATCCTCTGTCTCTTGGTATTCTCCTAATCTACCAACTCCCATCAATGTTCCTGCTTGCCCAGGGTGCCTGTCTCAGTCTTCTTCTTTTCTCCCTAACCCCTGCGAAGATCTCATCAAATTCCCTGCCTTTCGTTTTCCTTATCGATTTGCTGAGGGCTTACTGACAAGTATCTCCAGCTGAGACCCTTTACTGATTTGAGTAATAACAACTGGTGGATGTGTTCTCCTAGACAGAGAACAACAATCTCAATTTTCAATGTCGGGAGGGACTTTATGCATCTTTTTGCTTTCAAAAGCAATTTCTGTCTGGGCGTGGTGGTTCATGCCTGTAATTCCGGCACTTTGGGAGGCCAAGGCGGGTGTCTCACTTGAGGTCAGGAGTTCGAGAGCAGCCCGGCCAACACGGTGAAACCCTGTCTCTACTAAAAATACAAAAAATTAGCTGGGCGTGGTGGCAGGCGCCTATAATCCCAGCTACTTGGGAGGCTGAGGCAGGAGAATCGCTTGAACCCGAGAGGCGTAAGTTGCAGTGAGCAGAGATCTTTCCACCGCACTCCAGCCTGGGCAACCGAGAGAGACTCTGTCTCAAAAAAACAAAAACAAAAAGAAAAGCAATTTCTTCTCTCTGCATTCTCCATGTTACTAAAATGTAACATCAACCCCATAGCTCCTCAGGCCAGAAGAACCTTTGTTGCCTGCATTCTCCAAATGCCTAAATCACCAATTTTTTTTTTTTTTTTTTGAGATGAAGTCTCACTCTGTCGCCCAGGCTAGAGTGCAGTGGCACGATCTTGGCTCACTGCAACCTCCACCACCCTGGTTCTAGCAATTCTCCTGCCTCAGCCTCCCGAGTAGCTGGGACTACAGGTGTGTGCCATCACGCCTGGCTGATTTTTTTTTTTTTTTTTTTATTCTGAGATGGAGTCTTGCTCTGTCGCCTAGGCTGGAGTGCAGTGGTGCAATCTGGTCTCGCTGCAGGCTCTGCCTCCCGGGCTCACGCCATTCTCCTGCCTCAGCCTCCTGAGTAGCTGGGACTACAGGCACCTGCCACCACGCCCGGCTAATTTTTTGTATCTGTAGTAGAGACGGGGTTTCACCGTGTTAGCCAGGATGGTCTCCATCTCCTGACCTCATGATCCCCCAGCCTTGGCCTCCCAAAGTGCTGGGATTACAGGCATGAGCCACCGTGCCTGGCCAACTTTTGTATTTTTAGTAGAGAGGAGGTTTCACTGTGTTGGCCAGGCTGGTCTTGAACTCCTGACCTCATGTGATTGGCCCACCTTGGCCTCACAAAGTGCTGGGATTAGAGGCATGAGCCATCATGCCCCGCCCTAAAATACCAAATCTTATTAAATCTACATTCTACAATTCTGTCACATCCATCACTTCATCTCTGTCCACTCCTAGCATTGACTTAGCTGAGGACATCATCAACTCTGATCAAAGGACCCTAAGTCTAAGTAACAATACCAGTTTCATGGCAGGGCTTCCCTGGAACTAGGCTGGATGTAATGAGTATTTCAAGAGAATGGGAATGAGGTACTTGATTCGTTCTTCGGTTCTCTGGCGGGGGGGGAGGGAGGGAGGGAGCGGGAGGGGGGAGGGGAGGGGGGAGCGGGGAGGGAGGGGGGAGGGAGGGGGGGGGGGAGGGGGAGAGGGAGCGGGGGGGAGGGAGGGGGGGGAGGAGGGGGGGAGGGGGGGGGGAGGGCGGGAGGGAGGAGAGGATGGAGAAGAAAGAAAGAAAGAACGAAGCCCGCAATCCATAAGTACGAAGTTGGCTGTCTGGCTGGGCGGAGGGATGGGCGGCGGGGA
>NW_022144061.1:0-1401 GCF_007565055.1 Rhinopithecus roxellana
GAAAGGCAATCTCTCAGAAAGTTTCTCTCTAGTTATTATGTAGGATAATATCCTTTTTCACCATGGGCCCCTATGGGCTCCCAAATATCACTTTCCAGATTCCACGAAAAAGTTTAGCAAAATGCTTCCTGAAGTCTACGTTATAAGTCTGTGAGATGAACTCACAGATCAGAAGAAGTTTCTCAGAAAGCTTCTTTCCACGTTTGAACGGATGAAATTTCCTTTCAGCGTAGGCCTCACTGTGATCCGGAAGCCTTCTCAGGTTCCTCAAAGACAGTGTTAATGGACTGCTCCACGAAACATAAGTGTAACCTGTGAGATGAATTCACACATCACCAAGAAGTTTCTAAGAAAGCTTCTTTCTAGTTTCATCTGTGGATATTTCCTTTGTCACCTAAGCTTCATTGCGCTATGAAGTATCCCATTGCAGATTCCAGAAAACTGTGTTACAACTGATCACTGAAGAAACGTGTAACTCTGTGAGTTGCATTCATCATGCAGTGCATTTTCAGAACTTCTTTCAGTTTTGTCTGAGGATATTTCCTTTTTCATATAGCCCTCAATGAGCTCCCAAATACCTTTGCAGAATCCACGACAACAGTGTTAGCAAACTGTTCCAAGAAGGGAAGGGTGGAACTCTGTGTGATGAAGTCACACATCAGAAAGCAATCTCTCAGAAAGCTTCTCTCTAGTTATTATGTGAGGATATTTCCTTTTTCACCATGGGCCCCTATCTCCCAAATATCACTTTCCAGATTCCACGAAAAGAGTGTTAGCAAACTGCTTCCTGAAGTCTAAGTTATAAGTCTGTGAGATGACTCACAGATCAGAAAGAAGTTTCTCAGAAAGCTCTTTCTCACGTTTTGAACGGATGAAATTTCCTTTATCACGTAGGCCTCAATGATCCAAGGAAGCCCTTCTCAGGTTCCTCAAAGACAGTGTTAATGGACTGCTCCACGAAACATAAGTGTAACTCTGTGAGATGAATTCACACATCACCAAGAAGTTTCTAAGAAAGCTTCTTTCTAGTTTTCATCTGTGGATATTTCCTTTGTCACCGTAGGTTCATTGCGCTATGAAGTATCTAATTGCAGATTTCCAGAAAACTGTGTTAAAAACTGATCACTGAAGAGAAACGTGTAACTCTGTGAGTTGCATTCACATGGCAATGCAGTTTCTCAGAAGCTCTTTAGTTTTGATGAGGATATTTCCTTTTTCACCATAGCCCTCAATGAGCTCCCAAATATACCTTTGCAGAATCCACGACAACAGTGTTAGCAAACTGTTCCAAGAAGGGAAGGGTGGAACTCTGTGATGAAGTCACACATCAGAAAGCAATCTCTCAGAAAGCTTCTCTCTAGTTATATGTGAGGATATTTCCTTTTTCACCATGGGCCCTAT
>NW_022144062.1:0-3525 GCF_007565055.1 Rhinopithecus roxellana
TGTGAGATGAACTCACAGATCAGAAAGAAGTTTCTCAGAAAGCTTCTTTCACGTTTTGAACGGATGAAATTTCCTTTATCAGCGTAGGCCTCAATGTGATCCAAAGAAGCCCTTCTCAGATTCCTCAAAGACAGTGTTAATGGACTGCTCCACGAAACATAAGTGTAACTCTGTGAGATGAATTCACACATCACCAAGAAGTTTCTAAGAAAGCTTCTTTCTTGTTTTCATCTGTGGATATTCCTTTGTCACTGTAATGTTCATTGCGCTATGAAGTTCTAATTGCAGATTTCCAGAAAACTGTGCTAACAAACAGATCACAGAAGAGAAACGTGTAACTCTGTGAGTTGCATTCACACATGGCAATGCAGTTTCTCAGAAAGCTTCTCTTTAGTTATTATGTGAGGATATTTCCCTTATCACCATGGGCCCCAATAGGCTCCCAAATATCACTTTGCAGATTCCACGAAAAGAGTGTAGCAAACTGCTTCTTGCTTCTTGAGGCAGAGGTTGTAACTCTGTGAGATGAACTCACAGATCAGAAAGAAGTTTCTCAGAAAGCTTCTTTCACGTTTTGAACGGATGAAATTTCCTTTATCAGCGTAGGCCTCAATGTGATCCAAAGAAGCCCTTCTCAGATTCCTCAAAGACAGTGTTAATGGACTGCTCCACGAAACATAAGTGTAACTCTGTGAGATGAATTCACACATCACCAAGAAGTTTCTAAGAAAAGCTTCTTTCTTGTTTTCATCTGTGGATATTTCCTTTGTCACTGTAATGTTCATTGCGCTATGAAGTATCTAATTGCAGATTTCCAGAAAACTGTGCTAACAAACAGATCACAGAAGAGAAACGTGTAACTCTGTGAGTTGCATTCACACATGGCAATGCAGTTTCTCAGAAAGCTTCTCTTTAGTTATTATGTGAGGATATTTCCCTTATCACCATGGGCCCCAATAGGCTCCCAAATATCACTTTGCAGATTCCACGAAAAGAGTGTTAGCAAACTGCTTCTTGAGGCAGAGGTTGTAACTCTGTGAGATGAACTCACAGATCAGAAAGAAGTTTCTCAGAAAGCTTCTTTCACGTTTTGAACGGATGAAATTTCCTTTATCAGCGTAGGCCTCAATGTGATCCAAAGAAGCCCTTCTCAGATTCCTCAAAGACAGTGTTAATGGACTGCTTCCCGAAACATAAGTGTAACTCTGTGAGATGAATTCACACATCACCAAGAAGTTTCTAAGAAAGCTTCTTTCTTGTTTTCATCTGTGGATATTTCCTTTGTCACTGTAATGTTCATTGCGCTATGAAGTATCTAATTGCAGATTTCCAGAAAACTGTGCTAACAAACAGATCACAGAAGAGAAACGTGTAACTCTGTGAGTTGCATTCACACATGGCAATGCAGTTTCTCAGAAAGCTTCTCTTTAGTTATTATGTGAGGATATTTCCCTTATCACCATGGGCCCCAATAGGCTCCCAAATATCACTTTGCAGATTCCACGAAAAGAGTGTTAGCAAACTGCTTCTTGAGGCAGAGGTTGTAACTCTGTGAGATGAACTCACAGATCAGAAAGAAGTTTTCTCAGAAAGCTTCTTTCACGTTTGAACGGATGAAATTTCCTTTATCAGCGTAGGCCTCAATGTGATCCAAGAAGCCCTTCTCAGATTCCTCAAAGACAGTGTTAATGGACTGCTCCACGAAACATAAGTGTAACTCTGTGAGATGAATTCACACATCACCAAGAAGTTCTAAGAAAGCTTCTTTCTTGTTTTCATCTGTGGATATTTCCTTGTCACTGTAATGTTCATTGCGCTAGTGAAGTATCTAATTGCAGATTCCAGAAAACTGTGCTAACAAACAGATCACAGAAGAGAAACGTGTAACTCTGTGAGTTGCATTCACACATGGCAATGCAGTTTTTCTCAGAAAGCTTCTCTTTAGTTATTATGTGAGGATATTTCCCTTATCACCATGGGCCCCAATAGGCTCCCAAATATCACTTTGCAGATTCCACGAAAAGAGTGTTAGCAAACTGCTTCTTGAGGCAGAGGTTGTAACTCTGTGAGATGAACTCACAGATCAGAAAGAAGTTCTCAGAAAGCTTCTTTCACGTTTGAACGGATGAAATTTCCTTTATCAGCGTAGGCCTCAATGTGATCCAAAGAAGCCCTTCTCAGATTCCTCAAAGACAGTGTTAATGGACTGCTCCACGAAACATAAGTGTAACTCTGTGAGATGAATTCACACATCACCAAGAAGTTTCTAAGAAAGCTTCTTTCTTGTTTTCATCTGTGGATATTCCTTTGTCACTGTAATGTTCTTGCGCTATGAAGTATCTAATTGCAAGATTTCCAGAAAACTGTGCTAACAAACAGATCACAGAAGAGAAACGTGTACTCTGTGAGGTTTGCATTCACACATGGCAATGCAGTTTCTCAGAAAGCTTCTCTTTAGTTATTATGTGAGGATATTTCCCTTATCACATGGGCCCCAATAGGCTCCCAAATATCACTTTGCAGATTCCACGAAAAGAGTGTTAGCAAACTGCTTCTTGAGGCAGAGGTTGTAACTCTGGGAGATGAACTCACAGATCAAAAAGAAGTTTCTCAGAAAGCTTCTTTCACTGTTTGAACGGATGAATTTCCTTTATCAGCGTAGGCCTCAATGTGATCCAAAGAAGCCCTTCTCAGATTTCCTCAAAGACGTGTTAATGGCCTGCTCCACGAAACATAAGTGTAACTCTTTGGATGAATTTCACACATCACCAAGAAGTTTCTAAGAAAGCTTCTTTCTTGTTTTCATCTGTGGATATTCCTTTTCACTGTAATGTTCTTGCGCTATGAAGTATCTAATTGCGATTTCCAGAAAACTGTGCTAACAAACAGATCACAGAAGAGAAAACGTGTAACTCTGTGAGTTGCAATTCACACATGGCATGCAGTTTTCTCAGAAAGCTTCTCTTTAGTTATTATGTGAGGATATTTCCCTTATCACCATGGGCCCCAATAGGCTCCCAATAGCACTTTGCAGATTCCACGAAAAGAGTGTTAGCAACTGCTTCTTGAGGCAGAGGTTGTAACTCTGTGAGATGAACTCACAGATCAGAAAGAAGTTTCTCAGAAAGCTTCTTTCATTCACGTTTTGAACGGATGAAATTTCCTTTATCAGCGTAGGCCTCAATGTGATCCAAAGAAGCCCTTCTCAGATTCCTCAAAGACAGTGTTAATGGACTGCGCCCACGAAACATAAGTGTAACTCTGTGAGATGAATTCACACATCACCAGAAGTTTCTAAGAAAGCTTCTTTCTTGTTTTCTTCTTTGGATATTTCCTTTGTCCACTGTAATGTTCTTTGCGCTATGAAGTATCTAATTGCAGATTTCCAGAAACTGTGCTAACAAACAGATCACAGAAGAGAAACGTGTAACTCTGTGAGTTGCATTCACACATGGCAATGCAGTTTCTCAGAATGCTTCTCTTTAGTTATTATGTGAGGATATTTCCTTTATCACCATGGGCCCC
>NW_022144063.1:0-45994 GCF_007565055.1 Rhinopithecus roxellana
GCTTCTCTTTAGTTATTATGTGAGGATATTTCCTTTATCACCATGGGCCCCTATAGGCTCCCAAATATCACTTTGCAGATTAGACGAGAAGAGTGTTAGCAAACTTCTTCTTGAGGCAGAGGTTGTAACTCTGTGAGATGAACTCACAGATCAGAAAGAAGTTTCTCAGTAAGCTTCTTTCTCATTTTTATTGGAAGATGTTTCCCTTGGCCCCATTGTTTTCAAAGGGTTCGGGAATAGCTGTTCTCAGATTCCACACAAATAGGGCTAGGCCACGGCCCCACGAAATACAGCTGCAACTTATGAGTTGAATTCACACATCACAAAGTGGTTTCTCAGAAAGCTTCTTTCTTTTAGTAAGACGAAGTTATTTGTGGTCTTGGAGCGCCACCGTGTGTTCTATTGCAGATTCTGCGAAACCTCCTAGCAAGTTTCTCAGTGGAAACAATGATGGACATCTGTGGGGCTGAAATCACCCACAACAAAGAGTTTCTGAGAAGGCTTCTCTGCAGGTTTCTCTGAGGATAGTTCCTTATTCAGCATGCGATTCAACGATATCCAAGACATCACATCTGAGATTCCTCAAATGAGTGCTAGGAAACTCCCCCGAGAAAGGGTGATAGAACACTGTGAAATGAATTCACATATCACAAAGCAGTTTCTCAGAAAGCTTGGTTCTGCTTTCTCTTGGAGGACATTTCTTTCTCCTTCTATTCTTCAAAGCTATCTGAAATATCACTTCTCGGAATCCACGGAAACAGTCCTAAGAAACGGCTGCAAAAACAATGGCGTAACTCTGTGAGTTGCATTCACACATGGCAGTGCAGTTTCTCAGAAAGCTTCTCTTTAGTTATTATGTGAGGATATTTCCTTTATCACCATGGGCCCCTATAGGCTCCCAAATATCACTTTGCAGATTAGACGAGAAGAGTGTTAGCAAACTTCTTCTTGAGGCAGAGGTTGTAACTCTGTGAGATGAACTCACAGATCAGAAAGAAGTTTCTCAGAAAGCTTCTTTCACGTTTTGAACGGATGAAATTTCCTTTATCAGCGTAGGCCTCAATGTGATCCAAAGAAGCCCTTCTCAGTTTCCCCAAAGACAGTGTTAATGGACTTCTCCACGAAACATAAGTGTAACTCTGTGAGATGAATTCACACATCACCAAGAAGTTTCTATGAAAGCTTCTTTCAAGTTTTCATCTCTGGATATTTCCTTTGTCACTGTAATGTTCATTGCGCTATGAAGTATCTAATTGCAGATCTCCAGAAAACTATGCTAACAAACTGATCACTGAAGAGAAACGTGTAACTCTGTGAGTTGCATTCACACATGGCAATGCAGTTTCTCAGAATGCTTCTCTTTAGTTATTATGTGAGGATATTTCCTTTATCACCATGGGCCCCAATAGGCTGCCAAATATCACTTTGCAGATTCCACGAAAAGAGGGTTAGCAAACTGCTTCTTGAGGCAGAGATTGTAACTCTGTGAGATGAACTCACAGATCAGAAAGAAGTTTCTCAGTAAGCTTCTTTCTCATTTTTATTGGAAGATGTTTCCCTTGGCCCCATTGTTTTCAAAGGGTTCGGGAATAGCTGTTCTCAGATTCCACACAAATAGGGCTAGGCCACGGCCCCACGAAATACAGCTGCAACTTAGTGAGTTGAATTCACACATCACAAAGCGGTTTCTCAGAAAGCTTCTTTCTTTAGTAAGACGAAGTTATTTGTGGTCTTGGAGCGCCACCGTGTGTCCTATTGCAGATTCTGCGAAAACTCTCCTAGCAAGTTTCTCAGTGGAAACAATGATGGACATCTGTGGGCTGAAATCACCCACAACAAAGAAGTTTCTGAGAAGGCTTCTCTGCAGGTTTCTCTGAGGATAGTTCCTTATTCAGCATGCGATTCAACGATATCCAAGACATCACATCTGAGATTCCTCAAATGAGTGCTAGGAAACTCCCCCGAGAAAGGGTGATAGAACACTGTGAAATGAATTCACATATCACAAAGCAGTTTCTCAGAAAGCTTGGTTCTGCTTTCTCTTGGAGGACATTTCTTTCTCCTTCTATTCTTCAAAGCTATCTGAAATATCACTTCTCGGAATCCACGGAAACAGTCCTAAGAAACGGCTGCAAAAACAATGGCGTAACTCTGTGAGTTGCATTCACACATGGCAGTGCAGTTTCTCAGAAAGCTTCTCTTTAGTTATTATGTGAGGATATTTCCTTTATCACCATGGGCCCCTATAGGCTCCCAAATATCACTTTGCAGATTAGACGAGAAGAGTGTTAGCAAACTTCTTCTTGAGGCAGAGGTTGTAACTCTGTGAGATGAACTCACAGATCAGAAAGAAGTTTCTCAGAAAGCTTCTTTCACGTTTTGAACGGATGAAATTTCCTTTATCAGCGTAGGCCTCAATGTGATCCAAAGAAGCCCTTCTCAGTTTCCCCAAAGACAGTGTTAATGGACTGCTCCACGAAACATAAGTGTAACTCTGTGAGATGAATTCACACATCACCAAGAAGTTTCTATGAAAGCTTCTTTCTAGTTTTCATCTCTGGATATTTCCTTTGTCACTGTAATGTTCATTGCGCTATGAAGTATCTAATTGCAGATCTCCAGAAAACTATGCTAACAAACTGATCACTGAAGAGAAACGTGTAACTCTGTGAGTTGCATTCACACATGGCAATGCAGTTTCTCAGAATGCTTCTCTTTAGTTATTATGTGAGGATATTTCCTTTATCACCATGGGCCCCAATAGGCTGCCAAATATCACTTTGCAGATTCCACGAAAAGAGTGTTAGCAAACTGCTTCTTGAGGCAGAGATTGTAACTCTGTGAGATGAACTCACAGATCAGAAAGAAGTTTCTCAGAAAGCTTCTTTTACGTTTTGAACGGATGAAATTTCCTTTCTCAGCGTAGGCCTCAATGTGGTCCAAAGAAGCCCTTCTCAGTTTCCCCAAAGACAGTGTTAATGGACTGTTCCACGAAACATAAGTGTAACTCTGTGAGATGAATTCACACATCAACAAGAAGTTTCTAAGAAAGCTTCCTTCTAGTTTTCACTGTGGATATTTCCTTTGTCACTGTAATGTTCATTGCGCTATGAAGTATCTAATTGCAGATTTCCAGAAAACTGTGCTAACAAACTGATCACTGAAGAGAAACGTGTAACTTTGTGAGTTGCATTCACACATGGTAATGCAGTTTCTCAGAAAGCTTCTCTTTAGTTATTATGTGAGGATATTTCCTTTATCACCATGGGCCCCTATAGGCTCCCAAATATCACTTTGCAGATTCCACGAAAAGAGTGTTAGCAAACTGCTTCTTGAGGCAGAGATTGTAACTCTGTGAGATGAACTAACAGATCAGAAAGAAGTTTCTCAGAAAGCTTCTTTCACGTTTTGAACGGATGAAATTTCCTTTATCAGCGTAGGCCTCAATGTGATCCAAAGAAGCTCTTCTCAGTTTCCCCAAAGACAGTGTTAATGGACTGCTCCACGAAACATAAGTGTAACTCTGTGAGATGAATTCACACATCAACAAGAAGTTTCTAAGAAAGCTTCCTTCTAGTTTTCACTGTGGATATTTCCTTTGTCACTGTAATGTTCATTGCGCTATGAAGTATCTAATTGCAGATCTCCAGAAAACTATGCTAACAAACTGATCACTGAAGAGAAACGTGTAACTCTGTGAGTTGCATTCACACATGGCAATGCAGTTTCTCAGAATGCTTCTCTTTAGTTATTATGTGAGGATATTTCCTTTATCACCATGGGCCCCAATAGGCTGCCAAATATCACTTTGCAGATTCCACGAAAAGAGGGTTAGCAAACTGCTTCTTGAGGCAGAGATTGTAACTCTGTGAGATGAACTCACAGATCAGAAAGAAGTTTCTCAGTAAGCTTCTTTCTCATTTTTATTGGAAGATGTTTCCCTTGGCCCCATTGTTTTCAAAGGGTTCGGGAATAGCTCTTCTCAGATTCCACACAAATAGGGCTAGGCCACGGCCCCACGAAATACAGCTGCAACTTAGTGAGTTGAATTCACACATCACAAAGCGGTTTCTCAGAAAGCTTCTTTCTTTAGTAAGACGAAGTTATTTGTGGTCTTGGAGCGCCACCGTGTGTCCTATTGCAGATTCTGCGAAAACTCTCCTAGCAAGTTTCTCAGTGGAAACAATGATGGACATCTGTGGGCTGAAATCACCCACAACAAAGAAGTTTCTGAGAAGGCTTCTCTGCAGGTTTCTCTGAGGATAGTTCCTTATTCAGCATGCGATTCAACGATATCCAAGACATCACATCTGAGATTCCTCAAATGAGTGCTAGGAAACTCCCCCGAGAAAGGGTGATAGAACACTGTGAAATGAATTCACATATCACAAAGCAGTTTCTCAGAAAGCTTGGTTCTGCTTTCTCTTGGAGGACATTTCTTTCTCCTTCTATTCTTCAAAGCTATCTGAAATATCACTTCTCGGAATCCACGGAAACAGTCCTAAGAAACGGCTGCAAAAACAATGGCGTAACTCTGTGAGTTGCATTCACACATGGCAGTGCAGTTTCTCAGAAAGCTTCTCTTTAGTTATTATGTGAGGACATTTCCTTTATCACCATGGGCCCCTATAGGCTCCCAAATATCACTTTGCAGATTAGACGAGAAGAGTGTTAGCAAACTTCTTCTTGAGGCAGAGGTTGTAACTCTGTGAGATGAACTCACAGATCAGAAAGAAGTTTCTCAGAAAGCTTCTTTCACGTTTTGAACGGATGAAATTTCCTTTATCAGCGTAGGCCTCAATGTGATCCAAAGAAGCCCTTCTCAGTTTCCCCAAAGACAGTGTTAATGGACTGCTCCACGAAACATAAGTGTAACTCTGTGAGATGAATTCACACATCACCAAGAAGTTTCTATGAAAGCTTCTTTCTAGTTTTCATCTCTGGATATTTCCTATGTCACTGTAATGTTCATTGCGCTATGAAGTATCTAATTGCAGATCTCCAGAAAACTATGCTAACAAACTGATCACTGAAGAGAAACGTGTAACTCTGTGAGTTGCATTCACACATGGCAATGCAGTTTCTCAGAATGCTTCTCTTTAGTTATTATGTGAGGATATTTCCTTTATCACCATGGGCCCCAATAGGCTGCCAAATATCACTTTGCAGATTCCACGAAAAGAGTGTTAGCAAACTGCTTCTTGAGGCAGAGATTGTAACTCTGTGAGATGAACTCACAGATCAGAAAGAAGTTTCTCAGAAAGCTTCTGTCACGTTTTGAACGGATGAAATTTCCTTTATCAGCGTAGGCCTCAATGTGGTCCAAAGAAGCCCTTCTCTGTTTCCACAAAGACAGTGTTAATGGACTGTTCCACGAAACATAAGTGTAACTCTGTGAGATGAATTCACACATCAACAAGAAGTTTCTAAGAAAGCTTCCTTCTAGTTTTCACTGTCGATATTTCCTTTGTCACTGTAATGTTCATTGCGCTATGAAGTATCTAATTGCAGATTTCCAGAAAACTGTGCTAACAAACTGATCACTGAAGAGAAACGTGTAACTCTGTGAGTTGCATTCACACATGGTAATGCAGTTTCTCAGAAAGCTTCTCTTTAGTTATTATGTGAGGACATTTCCTTTATCACCATGGGCCCCTATAGGCTCCCAAATATCACTTTGCAGATTAGACGAGAAGAGTGTTAGCAAACTTCTTCTTGAGGTAGAGATTGTAACTCTGTGAGTTGAACTCACCGATCAGAAAGAAGTTTCTCAGAAAGCTTCTTTCACGTTTTGAACGGATGAAATTTCCTTTATCAGCGTAGGCCTCAATGTGATCCAAAGAAGCCCTTCTCAGTTTCCCCAAAGACAGTGTTAATGGACTGCTCCACGAAACATAAGTGTAACTCTGTGAGATGAATTCACACATCACCAAGAAGTTTCTATGAAAGCTTCTTTCTAGTTTTCATCTCTGGATATTTCCTTTGTCACTGTAATGTTCATTGCGCTATGAAGTATCTAATTGCAGATCTCCAGAAAACTATGCTAACAAACTGATCACTGAAGAGAAACGTGTAACTCTGTGAGTTGCATTCACACATGGCAATGCAGTTTCTCAGAATGCTTCTCTTTAGTTATTATGTGAGGATATTTCCTTTATCACCATGGGCCCCAATAGGCTGCCAAATATCACTTTGCAGATTCCACGAAAAGAGGGTTAGCAAACTGCTTCTTGAGGCAGAGATTGTAACTCTGTGAGATGAACTCACAGATCAGAAAGAAGTTTCTCAGTAAGCTTCTTTCTCATTTTTATTGGAAGATGTTTCCCTTGGCCCCATTGTTTTCAAAGGGTTCGGGAATAGCTGTTCTCAGATTCCACACAAATAGGGCTAGGCCACGGCCCCACGAAATACAGCTGCAACTTAGTGAGTTGAATTCACACATCACAAAGCGGTTTCTCAGAAAGCTTCTTTCTTTAGTAAGACGAAGTTATTTGTGGTCTTGGAGCGCCACCGTGTGTCCTATTGCAGATTCTGCGAAAACTCTCCTAGCAAGTTTCTCAGTGGAAACAATGATGGACATCTGTGGGCTGAAATCACCCACAACAAAGAAGTTTCTGAGAAGGCTTCTCTGCAGGTTTCTCTGAGGATAGTTCCTTATTCAGCATGCGATTCAACGATATCCAAGACATCACATCTGAGATTCCTCAAATGAGTGCTAGGAAACTCCCCCGAGAAAGGGTGATAGAACACTGTGAAATGAATTCACATATCACAAAGCAGTTTCTCAGAAAGCTTGGTTCTGCTTTCTCTTGGAGGACATTTCTTTCTCCTTCTATTCTTCAAAGCTATCTGAAATATCACTTCTCGGAATCCACGGAAACAGTCCTAAGAAACGGCTGCAAAAACAATGGCGTAACTCTGTGAGTTGCATTCACACATGGCAGTGCAGTTTCTCAGAAAGCTTCTCTTTAGTTATTATGTGAGGATATTTCCTTTATCACCATGGGCCCCTATAGGCTCCCAAATATCACTTTGCAGATTAGACGAGAAGAGTGTTAGCAAACTTCTTCTTGAGGCAGAGGTTGTAACTCTGTGAGATGAACTCACAGATCAGAAAGAAGTTTCTCAGAAAGCTTCTTTCACGTTTTGAACGGATGAAATTTCCTTTATCAGCGTAGGCCTCAATGTGATCCAAAGAAGCCCTTCTCAGTTTCCCCAAAGACAGTGTTAATGGACTGCTCCACGAAACATAAGTGTAACTCTGTGAGATGAATTCACACATCACCAAGAAGTTTCTATGAAAGCTTCTTTCTAGTTTTCATCTCTGGATATTTCCTTTGTCACTGTAATGTTCATTCCGCTATGAAGTATCTAATTGCAGATCTCCAGAAAACTATGCTAACAAACTGATCACTGAAGAGAAACGTGTAACTCTGTGAGTTGCATTCACACATGGCAATGCAGTTTCTCAGAATGCTTCTCTTTAGTTATTATGTGAGGATATTTCCTTTATCACCATGGGCCCCAATAGGCTGCCAAATATCACTTTGCAGATTCCACGAAAAGAGTGTTAGCAAACTGCTTCTTGAGGCAGAGATTGTAACTCTGTGAGATGAACTCACAGATCAGAAAGAAGTTTCTCAGAAAGCTTCTGTCACGTTTTGAACGGATGAAATTTCCTTTATCAGCGTAGGCCTCAATGTGGTCCAAAGAAGCCCTTCTCAGTTTCCCCAAAGACAGTGTTAATGGACTGTTCCACGAAACATAAGTGTAACTCTGTGAGATGAATTCACACATCAACAAGAAGTTTCTAAGAAAGCTTCCTTCTAGTTTTCACTGTGGATATTTCCTTTGTCACTGTAATGTTCATTGCGCTATGAAGTATCTAATTGCAGATTTCCAGAAAACTGTGCTAACAAACTGATCACTGAAGAGAAACGTGTAACTTTGTGAGTTGCATTCACACATGGTAATGCAGTTTCTCAGAAAGCTTCTCTTTAGTTATTATGTGAGGATATTTCCTTTATCACCATGGGCCCCTATAGGCTCCCAAATATCACTTTGCAGATTCCACGAAAAGAGTGTTAGCAAACTGCTTCTTGAGGCAGAGATTGTAACTCTGTGAGATGAACTAACAGATCAGAAAGAAGTTTCTCAGAAAGCTTCTTTCACGTTTTGAACGGATGAAATTTCCTTTATCAGCGTAGGCCTCAATGTGATCCAAAGAAGCTCTTCTCAGTTTCCCCAAAGACAGTGTTAATGGACTGCTCCACGAAACATAAGTGTAACTCTGTGAGATGAATTCACACATCAACAAGAAGTTTCTAAGAAAGCTTCCTTCTAGTTTTCACTGTCGATATTTCCTTTGTCACTGTAATGTTCATTGCGCTATGAAGTATCTAATTGCAGATTTCCAGAAAACTGTGCTAACAAACTGATCACTGAAGAGAAACATGTAACTCTGTGAGTTGCATTCACACATGGTAATGCAGTTTCTCAGAAAGCTTCTCTTTAGTTATTATGTGAGGACATTTCCTTTATCACCATGGGCCCCTATAGGCTCCCAAATATCACTTTGCAGATTAGACGAGAAGAGTGTTAGCAAACTTCTTCTTGAGGCAGAGGTTGTAACTCTGTGAGATGAACTCACAGATCAGAAAGAAGTTTCTCAGAAAGCTTCTTTCACGTTTCGAACGGATGAAATTTCCTTTATCAGCGTAGGCCTCAATGTGATCCAAAGAAGCCCTTCTCAGTTTCCCCAAAGACAGTGTTAATGGACTGCTCCACGAAACATAAGTGTAACTGTGTGAGATGAATTCACACATCACCAAGAAGTTTCTATGAAAGCTTCTTTCAAGTTTTCATCTCTGGATATTTCCTTTGTCACTGTAATGTTCATTGCGCTATGAAGTATCTAATTGCAGATCTCCAGAAAACTATGCTAAC
This sequence comes from Rhinopithecus roxellana, assembly GCF_007565055.1. Lineage (NCBI taxonomy): Eukaryota > Metazoa > Chordata > Mammalia > Primates > Cercopithecidae > Rhinopithecus > Rhinopithecus roxellana. The sequence goes on from NW_022144063.1 coordinate 8,947, forward strand.
AAACTGATCACTGAAGAGAAACGTGTAACTCTGTGAGTTGCATTCACACATGGCAATGCAGTTTCTCAGAATGCTTCTCTTTAGTTATTATGTGAGGATATTTCCTTTATCACCATGGGCCCCAATAGGCTGCCAAATATCACTTTGCAGATTCCACGAAAAGAGGGTTAGCAAACTGCTTCTTGAGGCAGAGATTGTAACTCTGTGAGATGAACTCACAGATCAGAAAGAAGTTTCTCAGTAAGCTTCTTTCTCATTTTTATTGGAAGATGTTTCCCTTGGCCCCATTGTTTTCAAAGGGTTCGGGAATAGCTGTTCTCAGATTCCACACAAATAGGGCTAGGCCACGGCCCCACGAAATACAGCTGCAACTTAGTGAGTTGAATTCACACATCACAAAGCGGTTTCTCAGAAAGCTTCTTTCTTTAGTAAGACGAAGTTATTTGTGGTCTTGGAGCGCCACCGTGTGTCCTATTGCAGATTCTGCGAAAACTCTCCTAGCAAGTTTCTCAGTGGAAACAATGATGGACATCTGTGGGCTGAAATCACCCACAACAAAGAAGTTTCTGAGAAGGCTTCTCTGCAGGTTTCTCTGAGGATAGTTCCTTATTCAGCATGCGATTCAACGATATCCAAGACATCACATCTGAGATTCCTCAAATGAGTGCTAGGAAACTCCCCCGAGAAAGGGTGATAGAACACTGTGAAATGAATTCACATATCACAAAGCAGTTTCTCAGAAAGCTTGGTTCTGCTTTCTCTTGGAGGACATTTCTTTCTCCTTCTATTCTTCAAAGCTATCTGAAATATCACTTCTCGGAATCCACGGAAACAGTCCTAAGAAACGGCTGCAAAAACAATGGCGTAACTCTGTGAGTTGCATTCACACATGGCAGTGCAGTTTCTCAGAAAGCTTCTCTTTAGTTATTATGTGAGGATATTTCCTTTATCACCATGGGCCCCTATAGGCTCCCAAATATCACTTTGCAGATTAGACGAGAAGAGTGTTAGCAAACTTCTTCTTGAGGCAGAGGTTGTAACTCTGTGAGATGAACTCACAGATCAGAAAGAAGTTTCTCAGAAAGCTTCTTTCACGTTTTGAACGGATGAAATTTCCTTTATCAGCGTAGGCCTCAATGTGATCCAAAGAAGCCCTTCTCAGTTTCCCCAAAGACAGTGTTAATGGACTGCTCCACGAAACATAAGTGTAACTCTGTGAGATGAATTCACACATCACCAAGAAGTTTCTATGAAAGCTTCTTTCTAGTTTTCATCTCTGGATATTTCCTTTGTCACTGTAATGTTCATTGCGCTATGAAGTATCTAATTGCAGATCTCCAGAAAACTATGCTAACAAACTGATCACTGAAGAGAAACGTGTAACTCTGTGAGTTGCATTCACACATGGCAATGCAGTTTCTCAGAATGCTTCTCTTTAGTTATTATGTGAGGATATTTCCTTTATCACCATGGGCCCCAATAGGCTGCCAAATATCACTTTGCAGATTCCACGAAAAGAGTGTTAGCAAACTGCTTCTTGAGGCAGAGATTGTAACTCTGTGAGATGAACTCACAGATCAGAAAGAAGTTTCTCAGAAAGCTTCTTTCACGTTTTGAACGGATGAAATTTCCTTTATCAGCGTAGGCCTCAATGTGGTCCAAAGAAGCCCTTCTCTGTTTCCACAAAGACAGTGTTAATGGACTGTTCCACGAAACATAAGTGTAACTCTGTGAGATGAATTCACACATCAACAAGAAGTTTCTAAGAAAGCTTCCTTCTAGTTTTCACTGTCGATATTTCCTTTGTCACTGTAATGTTCATTGCGCTATGAAGTATCTAATTGCAGATTTCCAGAAAACTGTGCTAACAAACTGATCACTGAAGAGAAACGTGTAACTCTGTGAGTTGCATTCACACATGGTAATGCAGTTTCTCAGAAAGCTTCTCTTTAGTTATTATGTGAGGACATTTCCTTTATCACCATGGGCCCCTATAGGCTCCCAAATATCACTTTGCAGATTAGACGAGAAGAGTGTTAGCAAACTTCTTCTTGAGGTAGAGATTGTAACTCTGTGAGTTGAACTCACCGATCAGAAAGAAGTTTCTCAGAAAGCTTCTTTCACGTTTTGAACGGATGAAATTTCCTTTATCAGCGTAGGCCTCAATGTGATCCAAAGAAGCTCTTCTCAGTTTCCCCAAAGACAGTGTTAATGGACTGCTCCACGAAACATAAGTGTAACTCTGTGAGATGAATTCACACATCACCAAGAAGTTTCTAAGAAAGCTTCTTTCTAGTTTTCATCTGGATATTTCCTTTGTCACTGTAATGTTCATTGCGCTATGAAGTATCTAATTGCAGATCTCCAGAAAACTGTGTTAACAAACTGATCACTGAAGAGAAACGTGAAACTTTGTGAGTTGCATTCACACATGGTAATGCAGTTTCTCAGAAAGCTTCTCTTTAGTTATTATGTGAGGACATTTCCTTTATCACCATGGGCCCCTATAGGCTCCCAAATATCACTTTGCAGATTAGACGAGAAGAGTGTTAGCAAACTTCTTCTTGAGGCAGAGGTTGTAACTCTGTGAGATGAACTCACAGATCAGAAAGAAGTTTCTCAGAAAGCTTCTTTCACGTTTTGAACGGATGAAATTTCCTTTATCAGCGTAGGCCTCAATGTGATCCAAAGAAGCCCTTCTCAGTTGTTTCCCCAAAGACAGTGTTAATGGACTGCTCCACGAAACATAAGTGTATCTCTGTGAGATGAATTCACACATCACCAAGAAGTTTCTATGAAAGCTTCTTTCAAGTTTTCATCTCTGGATATTTCCTTTGTCACTGTAATGTTCATTGCGCTATGAAGTATCTAATTGCAGATCTCCAGAAAACTATGCTAACAAACTGATCACTGAAGAGAAACGTGTAACTCTGTGAGTTGCATTCACACATGGCAATGCAGTTTCTCAGAATGCTTCTCTTTAGTTATTATGTGAGGATATTTCCTTTATCACCATGGGACCCAATAGGCTGCCAAATATCACTTTGCAGATTCCACGAAAAGAGTGTTAGCAAACTGCTTCTTGAGGCAGAGATTGTAACTCTGTGAGATGAACTCACAGATCAGAAAGAAGTTTCTCAGTAAGCTTCTTTCTCATTTTTATTGGAAGATGTTTCCCTTGGCCCCATTGTTTTCAAAGGGTTCGGGAATAGCTGTTCTCAGATTCCACACAAATAGGGCTAGGCCACGGCCCCGCGATATACAGCTGCAACTTAGTGAGTTGAATTCACACATCACAAAGCGGTTTCTCAGAAAGCTTCTTTCTTTAGTAAGACGAAGTTATTTGTGGTCTTGGAGCGCCACCGTGTGTCCTATTGCAGATTCTGCGAAAACTCTCCTAGCAAGTTTCTCAGTGGAAACAATGATGGACATCTGTGGGCTGAAATCACCCACAACAAAGAAGTTTCTGAGAAGGCTTCTCTGCAGGTTTCTCTGAGGATAGTTCCTTATTCAGCATGCGATTCAACGATATCCAAGACATCACATCTGAGATTCCTCAAATGAGTGCTAGGAAACTCCCCCGAGAAAGGGTGATAGAACACTGTGAAATGAATTCACATATCACAAAGCAGTTTCTCAGAAAGCTTGGTTCTGCTTTCTCTTGGAGGATATTTCTTTTTCCTTCTATTCTTCAAAGCTATCTGAAATATCACTTCTCGGAATCCACGGAAACAGTCCTAAGAAACGGCTGCAAAAACAATGGCGTAACTCTGTGAGTTGCATTCACACATGGCAGTGCAGTTTCTCAGAAAGCTTCTCTTTAGTTATTATGTGAGGATATTTCCTTTATCACCATGGGCCCCTATAGGCTCCCAAATATCACTTTGCAGATTAGACGAGAAGAGTGTTAGCAAACTTCTTCTTGAGGCAGACGTTGTAACTCTGTGAGATGAACTCACAAATCAGAAAGAAGTTTCTCAGAAAGCTTCTTTCACGTTTTGAACGGATGAAATTTCCTTTCTCAGCGTAGGCCTCAATGTGGTCCAAAGAAGCCCTTCTCAGTTTCCCCAAAGACAGTGTTAATGGACTGTTCCACGAAACATAAGTGTAACTCTGTGAGATGAATTCACACATCAACAAGAAGTTTCTAAGAAAGCTTCCTTCTAGTTTTCACTGTGGATATTTCCTTTGTCACTGTAATGTTCATTGCGCTATGAAGTATCTAATTGCAGATTTCCAGAAAACTGTGCTAACAAACTGATCACTGAAGAGAAACGTGTAACTTTGTGAGTTGCATTCACACATGGTAATGCAGTTTCTCAGAAAGCTTCTCTTTAGTTATTATGTGAGGATATTTCCTTTATCACCATGGGCCCCTATAGGCTCCCAAATATCACTTTGCAGATTCCACGAAAAGAGTGTTAGCAAACTGCTTCTTGAGGCAGAGATTGTAACTCTGTGAGATGAACTCACAGATCAGAAAGAAGTTTCTCAGAAAGCTTCTTTCACGTTTTGAACGGATGAAATTTCCTTTATCAGCGTAGGCCTCAATGTGATCCAAAGAAGCTCTTCTCAGTTTCCCCAAAGACAGTGTTAATGGACTGCTCCACGAAACATAAGTGTAACTCTGTGAGATGAATTCACACATCACCAAGAAGTTTCTAAGAAAGCTTCTTTCTAGTTTTCATCTGGATATTTCCTTTGTCACTGTAATGTTCATTGCGCTATGAAGTATCTAATTGCAGATCTCCAGAAAACTGTGTTAACAAACTGATCACTGAAGAGAAACGTGAAACTTTGTGAGTTGCATTCACACATGGTAATGCAGTTTCTCAGAAAGCTTCTCTTTAGTTATTATGTGAGGACATTTCCTTTATCACCATGGGACCCTATAGGCTCCCAAATATCACTTTGCAGATTAGACGAGAAGAGTGTTAGCAAACTTCTTCTTGAGGCAGAGGTTGTAACTCTGTGAGATGAACTCACAGATCAGAAAGAAGTTTCTCAGAAAGCTTCTTTCACGTTTTGAACGGATGAAATTTCCTTTATCAGCGTAGGCCTCAATGTGGTCCAAAGAAGCCCTTCTCAGTTTCCCCAAAGACAGTGTTAATGGACTGTTCCACGAAACATAAGTGTAACTCTGTGAGATGAATTCACACATCAACAAGAAGTTTCTAAGAAAGCTTCCTTCTAGTTTTCACTGTGGATATTTCCTTTGTCACTGTAATGTTCATTGCGCTATGAAGTATCTAATGCAGATTTCCAGAAAACTGTGCTAACAAACTGATCACTGAAGAGAAACGTGTAACTCTGTGAGTTGCATTCACACATGGTAATGCAGTTTCTCAGAAAGCTTCTCTTTAGTTATTATGTGAGGACATTTCCTTTATCACCATGGGCCCCTATAGGCTCCCAAATATCACTTTGCAGATTAGACGAGAAGAGTGTTAGCAAACTTCTTCTTGAGGCAGAGGTTGTAACTCTGTGAGATGAACTCACAGATCAGAAAGAAGTTTCTCAGAAAGCTTCTGTCACGTTTTGAACGGATGAAATTTCCTTTATCAGCGTAGGCCTCAATGTGGTCCAAAGAAGCCCTTCTCATGTTTCCACAAAGACAGTGTTAATGGACTGTTCCACGAAACATAAGTGTAACTCTGTGAGATGAATTCACACATCAACAAGAAGTTTCTAAGAAAGCTTCCTTCTAGTTTTCACTGTCGATATTTCCTTTGTCACTGTAATGTTCATTGCGCTATGAAGTATCTAATTGCAGATTTCCAGAAAACTGTGCTAACAAACTGATCACTGAAGAGAAACGTGTAACTCTGTGAGTTGCATTCACACATGGTAATGCAGTTTCTCAGAAAGCTTCTCTTTAGTTATTATGTGAGGATATTTCCTTTATCACCATGGGCCCCTATAGGCTCCCAAATATCACTTTGCAGATTAGACGAGAAGAGTGTTAGCAAACTTCTTCTTGAGGCAGAGATTGTAACTCTGTGAGATGAACTCACAGATCAGAAAGAAGTTTCTCAGAAAGCTTCTTTCACGTTTTGAACGGATGAAATTTCCTTTATCAGCGTAGGCCTCAATGTGATCCAAAGAAGCTCTTCTCAGTTTCCCCAAAGACAGTGTTAATGGACTGCTCCACGAAACATAAGTGTAACTCTGTGAGATGAATTCACACATCACCAAGAAGTTTCTAAGAAAGCTTCCTTCTAGTTTTCATCTCTGGATATTTCCTTTGTCACTGTAATGTTCATTGCGCTATGAAGTATCTAATTGCAGATCTCCAGAAAACTGTGCTAACAAACTGATCACTGAAGAGAAACGTGTAACTCTGTGAGTTGCATTCACACATGGCAATGCAGTTTCTCAGAATGCTTCTCTTTAGTTATTATGTGAGGATATTTCCTTTATCACCATGGGCCCCAATAGGCTGCCAAATATCACTTTGCAGATTCCACGAAAAGAGTGTTAGCAAACTGCTTCTTGAGGCAGAGATTGTAACTCTGTGAGATGAACTCACAGATCAGAAAGAAGTTTCTCAGTAAGCTTCTTTCTCATTTTTATTGGAAGATGTTTCCCTTGGCCCCATTGTTTTCAAAGGGTTCGGGAATAGCTGTTCTCAGATTCCACACAAATAGGGCTAGGCCACGGCCCCGCGATATACAGCTGCAACTTAGTGAGTTGAATTCACACATCACAAAGCGGTTTCTCAGAAAGCTTCTTTCTTTAGTAAGACGAAGTTATTTGTGGCTCTTGGAGCGCCACCGTGTGTCCTATTGCAGATTCTGCGAAAACTCTCCTAGCAAGTTTCTCAGTGGAAACAATGATGGACATCTGTGGGCTGAAATCACCCACAACAAAGAAGTTTCTGAGAAGGCTTCTCTGCAGGTTTCTCTGAGGATAGTTCCTTATTCAGCATGCGATTCAACGATATCCAAGACATCACATCTGAGATTCCTCAAATGAGTGCTAGGAAACTCCCCCGAGAAAGGGTGATAGAACACTGTGAAATGAATTCACATATCACAAAGCAGTTTCTCAGAAAGCTTGGTTCTGCTTTCTCTTGGAGGATATTTCTTTTTCCTTCTATTCTTCAAAGCTATCTGAAATATCACTTCTCGGAATCCACGGAAACAGTCCTAAGAAACGGCTGCAAAAACAATGGCGTAACTCTGTGAGTTGCATTCACACATGGCAGTGCAGTTTCTCAGAAAGCTTCTCTTTAGTTATTATGTGAGGATATTTCCTTTATCACCATGGGCCCCTATAGGCTCCCAAATATCACTTTGCAGATTAGACGAGAAGAGTGTTAGCAAACTTCTTCTTGAGGCAGACGTTGTAACTCTGTGAGATGAACTCACAGATCAGAAAGAAGTTTCTCAGAAAGCTTCTTTCACGTTTTGAACGGATGAAATTTCCTTTATCAGCGTAGGCCTCAATGTGATCCAAAGAAGCCCTTCTCAGTTTCCCCAAAGACAGTGTTAATGGACTGTTCCACGAAACATAAGTGTAACTCTGTGAGATGAATTCACACATCAACAAGAAGTTTCTAAGAAAGCTTCCTTCTAGTTTTCACTGTGGATATTTCCTTTGTCACTGTAATGTTCATTGCGCTATGAAGTATCTAATTGCAGATTTCCAGAAAACTGTGCTAACAAACTGATCACTGAAGAGAAACGTGTAACTCTGTGAGTTGCATTCACACATGGTAATGCAGTTTCTCAGAAAGCTTCTCTTTAGTTATTATGTGAGGACATTTCCTTTATCACCATGGGCCCCTATAGGCTCCCAAATATCACTTTGCAGATTAGACGAGAAGAGTGTTAGCAAACTTCTTCTTGAGGCAGAGATTGTAACTCTGTGAGATGAACTCACAGATCAGAAAGAAGTTTCTCAGAAAGCTTCTTTCACGTTTTGAACGGATGAAATTTCCTTTATCAGCGTAGGCCTCAATGTGATCCAAAGAAGCTCTTCTCAGTTTCCCCAAAGACAGTGTTAATGGACTGCTCCACGAAACATAAGTGTAACTCTGTGAGATGAATTCACACATCAACAAGAAGTTTCTAAGAAAGCTTCCTTCTAGTTTTCATCTGGATATTTCCTTTGTCACTGTAATGTTCATTGCGCTATGAAGTATCTAATTGCAGATTTCCAGAAAACTGTGCTAACAAACTGATCACTGAAGAGAAACGTGTAACTCTGTGAGTTGCATTCACACATGGTAATGCAGTTTCTCAGAAAGCTTCTCTTTAGTTATTATGTGAGGACATTTCCTTTATCACCATGGGCCCCTATAGGCTCCCAAATATCACTTTGCAGATTAGACGAGAAGAGTGTTAGCAAACTTCTTCTTGAGGCAGAGGTTGTAACTCTGTGAGATGAACTCACAGATCAGAAAGAAGTTTCTCAGAAAGCTTCTTTCACGTTTTGAACGGATGAAATTTCCTTTATCAGCGTAGGCCTCAATGTGATCCAAAGAAGCCCTTCTCAGTTTCCCCAAAGACAGTGTTAATGGACTGCTCCACGAAACATAAGTGTAACTCTGTGAGATGAATTCACACATCACCAAGAAGTTTCTAATGAAAGCTTCTTTCTAGTTTTCATCTGGATATTTCCTTTGTCACTGTAATGTTCATTGCGCTATGAAGTATCTAATTGCAGATCTCCAGAAAACTGTGCTAACAAACTGATCACTGAAGAGAAACGTGTAACTCTGTGAGTTGCATTCACACATGGTAATGCAGTTTCTCAGAATGCTTCTCTTTAGTTATTATGTGAGGATATTTCCTTTATCACCATGGGCCCCTATAGGCTCCCAAATATCACTTTGCAGATTAGACGAGAAGAGTGTTAGCAAACTGCTTCTTGAGGCAGAGATTGTAACTCTGTGAGATGAACTCACAGATCAGAAAGAAGTTTCTCAGAAAGCTTCTTTCACGTTTTGAACGGATGAAATTTCCTTTATCAGCGTAGGCCTCAATGTGATCCAAAGAAGCTCTTCTCAGTTTCCCCAAAGACAGTGTTAATGGACTGCTCCACGAAACATAAGTGTAACTCTGTGAGATGAATTCACACATCAACAAGAAGTTTCTAAGAAAGCTTCCTTCTAGTTTTCACTGTGGATATTTCCTTTGTCACTGTAATGTTCATTGCGCTATGAAGTATCTAATTGCAGATTTCCAGAAAACTGTGCTAACAAACTGATCACTGAAGAGAAACGTGTAACTTTGTGAGTTGCATTCACACATGGTAATGCAGTTTCTCAGAAAGCTTCTCTTTAGTTATTATGTGAGGACATTTCCTTTATCACCATGGGCCCCTATAGGCTCCCAAATATCACTTTGCAGATTAGACGAGAAGAGTGTTAGCAAACTTCTTCTTGAGGCAGAGGTTGTAACTCTGTGAGATGAACTCACAGATCAGAAAGAAGTTTCTCAGAAAGCTTCTTTCACGTTTTGAACGGATGAAATTTCCTTTATCAGCGTAGGCCTCAATGTGATCCAAAGAAGCCCTTCTCAGTTTCCCCAAAGACAGTGTTAATGGACTGCTCCACGAAACATAAGTGTAACTCTGTGAGATGAATTCACACATCACCAAGAAGTTTCTATGAAAGCTTCTTTCTAGTTTTCATCTCTGGATATTTCCTTTGTCACTGTAATGTTCATTGCGCTATGAAGTATCTAATTGCAGATCTCCAGAAAACTATGCTAACAAACTGATCACTGAAGAGAAACGTGTAACTCTGTGAGTTGCATTCACACATGGCAATGCAGTTTCTCAGAATGCTTCTCTTTAGTTATTATGTGAGGATATTTCCTTTATCACCATGGGCCCCAATAGGCTGCCAAATATCACTTTGCAGATTCCACGAAAAGAGGGTTAGCAAACTGCTTCTTGAGGCAGAGATTGTAACTCTGTGAGATGAACTCACAGATCAGAAAGAAGTTTCTCAGTAAGCTTCTTTCTCATTTTTATTGGAAGATGTTTCCCTTGGCCCCATTGTTTTCAAAGGGTTCGGGAATAGCTGTTCTCAGATTCCACACAAATAGGGCTAGGCCACGGCCCCACGAAATACAGCTGCAACTTAGTGAGTTGAATTCACACATCACAAAGCGGTTTCTCAGAAAGCTTCTTTCTTTAGTAAGACGAAGTTATTTGTGGTCTTGGAGCGCCACCGTGTGTCCTATTGCAGATTCTGCGAAAACTCTCCTAGCAAGTTTCTCAGTGGAAACAATGATGGACATCTGTGGGCTGAAATCACCCACAACAAAGAAGTTTCTGAGAAGGCTTCTCTGCAGGTTTCTCTGAGGATAGTTCCTTATTCAGCATGCGATTCAACGATATCCAAGACATCACATCTGAGATTCCTCAAATGAGTGCTAGGAAACTCCCCCGAGAAAGGGTGATAGAACACTGTGAAATGAATTCACATATCACAAAGCAGTTTCTCAGAAAGCTTGGTTCTGCTTTCTCTTGGAGGACATTTCTTTCTCCTTCTATTCTTCAAAGCTATCTGAAATATCACTTCTCGGAATCCACGGAAACAGTCCTAAGAAACGGCTGCAAAAACAATGGCGTAACTCTGTGAGTTGCATTCACACATGGCAGTGCAGTTTCTCAGAAAGCTTCTCTTTAGTTATTATGTGAGGACATTTCCTTTATCACCATGGGCCCCTATAGGCTCCCAAATATCACTTTGCAGATTAGACGAGAAGAGTGTTAGCAAACTTCTTCTTGAGGCAGAGGTTGTAACTCTGTGAGATGAACTCACAGATCAGAAAGAAGTTTCTCAGAAAGCTTCTTTCACGTTTTGAACGGATGAAATTTCCTTTATCAGCGTAGGCCTCAATGTGATCCAAAGAAGCCCTTCTCAGTTTCCCCAAAGACAGTGTTAATGGACTGCTCCACGAAACATAAGTGTAACTCTGTGAGATGAATTCACACATCACCAAGAAGTTTCTATGAAAGCTTCTTTCTAGTTTTCATCTCTGGATATTTCCTTTGTCACTGTAATGTTCATTGCGCTATGAAGTATCTAATTGCAGATCTCCAGAAAACTATGCTAACAAACTGATCACTGAAGAGAAACGTGTAACTCTGTGAGTTGCATTCACACATGGCAATGCAGTTTCTCAGAATGCTTCTCTTTAGTTATTATGTGAGGATATTTCCTTTATCACCATGGGCCCCAATAGGCTGCCAAATATCACTTTGCAGATTCCACGAAAAGAGTGTTAGCAAACTGCTTCTTGAGGCAGAGATTGTAACTCTGTGAGATGAACTCACAGATCAGAAAGAAGTTTCTCAGAAAGCTTCTTTCACGTTTTGAACGGATGAAATTTCCTTTATCAGCGTAGGCCTCAATGTGGTCCAAAGAAGCCCTTCTCAGTTTCCCCAAAGACAGTGTTAATGGACTGTTCCACGAAACATAAGTGTAACTCTGTGAGATGAATTCACACATCAACAAGAAGTTTCTAAGAAAGCTTCCTTCTAGTTTTCACTGTCGATATTTCCTTTGTCACTGTAATGTTCATTGCGCTATGAAGTATCTAATTGCAGATTTCCAGAAAACTGTGCTAACAAACTGATCACTGAAGAGAAACGTGTAACTCTGTGAGTTGCATTCACACATGGTAATGCAGTTTCTCAGAAAGCTTCTCTTTAGTTATTATGTGAGGACATTTCCTTTATCACCATGGGCCCCTATAGGCTCCCAAATATCACTTTGCAGATTAGACGAGAAGAGTGTTAGCAAACTTCTTCTTGAGGCAGAGATTGTAACTCTGTGAGATGAACTCACAGATCAGAAAGAAGTTTCTCAGAAAGCTTCTTTCACGTTTTGAACGGATGAAATTTCCTTTATCAGCGTAGGCCTCAATGTGATCCAAAGAAGCCCTTCTCAGTTTCCCCAAAGACAGTGTTAATGGACTGCTCCACGAAACATAAGTGTAACTCTGTGAGATGAATTCACACATCACCAAGAAGTTTCTATGAAAGCTTCTTTCTAGTTTTCATCTCTGGATATTTCCTTTGTCACTGTAATGTTCATTGCGCTATGAAGTATCTAATTGCAGATCTCCAGAAAACTATGCTAACAAACTGATCACTGAAGAGAAACGTGTAACTCTGTGAGTTGCATTCACACATGGCAATGCAGTTTCTCAGAATGCTTCTCTTTAGTTATTATGTGAGGATATTTCCTTTATCACCATGGGCCCCAATAGGCTGCCAAATATCACTTTGCAGATTCCACGAAAAGAGGGTTAGCAAACTGCTTCTTGAGGCAGAGATTGTAACTCTGTGAGATGAACTCACAGATCAGAAAGAAGTTTCTCAGTAAGCTTCTTTCTCATTTTTATTGGAAGATGTTTCCCTTGGCCCCATTGTTTTCAAAGGGTTCGGGAATAGCTGTTCTCAGATTCCACACAAATAGGGCTAGGCCACGGCCCCACGAAATACAGCTGCAACTTAGTGAGTTGAATTCACACATCACAAAGCGGTTTCTCAGAAAGCTTCTTTCTTTAGTAAGACGAAGTTATTTGTGGTCTTGGAGCGCCACCGTGTGTCCTATTGCAGATTCTGCGAAAACTCTCCTAGCAAGTTTCTCAGTGGAAACAATGATGGACATCTGTGGGCTGAAATCACCCACAACAAAGAAGTTTCTGAGAAGGCTTCTCTGCAGGTTTCTCTGAGGATAGTTCCTTATTCAGCATGCGATTCAACGATATCCAAGACATCACATCTGAGATTCCTCAAATGAGTGCTAGGAAACTCCCCCGAGAAAGGGTGATAGAACACTGTGAAATGAATTCACATATCACAAAGCAGTTTCTCAGAAAGCTTGGTTCTGCTTTCTCTTGGAGGACATTTCTTTCTCCTTCTATTCTTCAAAGCTATCTGAAATATCACTTCTCGGAATCCACGGAAACAGTCCTAAGAAACGGCTGCAAAAACAATGGCGTAACTCTGTGAGTTGCATTCACACATGGCAGTGCAGTTTCTCAGAAAGCTTCTCTTTAGTTATTATGTGAGGATATTTCCTTTATCACCATGGGCCCCTATAGGCTCCCAAATATCACTTTGCAGATTAGACGAGAAGAGTGTTAGCAAACTTCTTCTTGAGGCAGAGGTTGTAACTCTGTGAGATGAACTCACAGATCAGAAAGAAGTTTCTCAGAAAGCTTCTTTCACGTTTTGAACGGATGAAATTTCCTTTATCAGCGTAGGCCTCAATGTGATCCAAAGAAGCCCTTCTCAGTTTCCCCAAAGACAGTGTTAATGGACTGCTCCACGAAACATAAGTGTAACTCTGTGAGATGAATTCACACATCACCAAGAAGTTTCTATGAAAGCTTCTTTCTAGTTTTCATCTCTGGATATTTCCTTTGTCACTGTAATGTTCATTGCGCTATGAAGTATCTAATTGCAGATCTCCAGAAAACTATGCTAACAAACTGATCACTGAAGAGAAACGTGTAACTCTGTGAGTTGCATTCACACATGGCAATGCAGTTTCTCAGAATGCTTCTCTTTAGTTATTATGTGAGGATATTTCCTTTATCACCATGGGCCCCAATAGGCTGCCAAATATCACTTTGCAGATTCCACGAAAAGAGTGTTAGCAAACTGCTTCTTGAGGCAGAGATTGTAACTCTGTGAGATGAACTCACAGATCAGAAAGAAGTTTCTCAGAAAGCCTCTGTCACGTTTTGAACGGATGAAATTTCCTTTATCAGCGTAGGCCTCAATGTGGTCCAAAGAAGCCCTTCTCAGTTTCCCCAAAGACAGTGTTAATGGACTGTTCCACGAAACATAAGTGTAACTCTGTGAGATGAATTCACACATCAACAAGAAGTTTCTAAGAAAGCTTCCTTCTAGTTTTCACTGTGGATATTTCCTTTGTCACTGTAATGTTCATTGCGCTATGAAGTATCTAATTGCAGATTTCCAGAAAACTGTGCTAACAAACTGATCACTGAAGAGAAACGTGTAACTTTGTGAGTTGCATTCACACATGGTAATGCAGTTTCTCAGAAAGCTTCTCTTTAGTTATTATGTGAGGATATTTCCTTTATCACCATGGGCCCCTATAGGCTCCCAAATATCACTTTGCAGATTCCACGAAAAGAGTGTTAGCAAACTGCTTCTTGAGGCAGAGATTGTAACTCTGTGAGATGAACTAACAGATCAGAAAGAAGTTTCTCAGAAAGCTTCTTTCACGTTTTGAACGGATGAAATTTCCTTTATCAGCGTAGGCCTCAATGTGATCCAAAGAAGCTCTTCTCAGTTTCCCCAAAGACAGTGTTAATGGACTGCTCCACGAAACATAAGTGTAACTCTGTGAGATGAATTCACACATCAACAAGAAGTTTCTAAGAAAGCTTCCTTCTAGTTTTCACTGTCGATATTTCCTTTGTCACTGTAATGTTCATTGCGCTATGAAGTATCTAATTGCAGATTTCCAGAAAACTGTGCTAACAAACTGATCACTGAAGAGAAACGTGTAACTCTGTGAGTTGCATTCACACATGGTAATGCAGTTTCTCAGAAAGCTTCTCTTTAGTTATTATGTGAGGACATTTCCTTTATCACCATGGGCCCCTATAGGCTCCCAAATATCACTTTGCAGATTAGACGAGAAGAGTGTTAGCAAACTTCTTCTTGAGGCAGAGGTTGTAACTCTGTGAGATGAACTCACAGATCAGAAAGAAGTTTCTCAGAAAGCTTCTTTCACGTTTCGAACGGATGAAATTTCCTTTATCAGCGTAGGCCTCAATGTGATCCAAAGAAGCCCTTCTCAGTTTCCCCAAAGACAGTGTTAATGGACTGCTCCACGAAACATAAGTGTAACTGTGTGAGATGAATTCACACATCACCAAGAAGTTTCTATGAAAGCTTCTTTCAAGTTTTCATCTCTGGATATTTCCTTTGTCACTGTAATGTTCATTGCGCTATGAAGTATCTAATTGCAGATCTCCAGAAAACTATGCTAACAAACTGATCACTGAAGAGAAACGTGTAACTCTGTGAGTTGCATTCACACATGGCAATGCAGTTTCTCAGAATGCTTCTCTTTAGTTATTATGTGAGGATATTTCCTTTATCACCATGGGCCCCAATAGGCTGCCAAATATCACTTTGCAGATTCCACGAAAAGAGGGTTAGCAAACTGCTTCTTGAGGCAGAGATTGTAACTCTGTGAGATGAACTCACAGATCAGAAAGAAGTTTCTCAGTAAGCTTCTTTCTCATTTTTATTGGAAGATGTTTCCCTTGGCCCCATTGTTTTCAAAGGGTTCGGGAATAGCTGTTCTCAGATTCCACACAAATAGGGCTAGGCCACGGCCCCACGAAATACAGCTGCAACTTAGTGAGTTGAATTCACACATCACAAAGCGGTTTCTCAGAAAGCTTCTTTCTTTAGTAAGACGAAGTTATTTGTGGTCTTGGAGCGCCACCGTGTGTCCTATTGCAGATTCTGCGAAAACTCTCCTAGCAAGTTTCTCAGTGGAAACAATGATGGACATCTGTGGGCTGAAATCACCCACAACAAAGAAGTTTCTGAGAAGGCTTCTCTGCAGGTTTCTCTGAGGATAGTTCCTTATTCAGCATGCGATTCAACGATATCCAAGACATCACATCTGAGATTCCTCAAATGAGTGCTAGGAAACTCCCCCGAGAAAGGGTGATAGAACACTGTGAAATGAATTCACATATCACAAAGCAGTTTCTCAGAAAGCTTGGTTCTGCTTTCTCTTGGAGGACATTTCTTTCTCCTTCTATTCTTCAAAGCTATCTGAAATATCACTTCTCGGAATCCACGGAAACAGTCCTAAGAAACGGCTGCAAAAACAATGGCGTAACTCTGTGAGTTGCATTCACACATGGCAGTGCAGTTTCTCAGAAAGCTTCTCTTTAGTTATTATGTGAGGACATTTCCTTTATCACCATGGGCCCCTATAGGCTCCCAAATATCACTTTGCAGATTAGACGAGAAGAGTGTTAGCAAACTGCTTCTTGAGGCAGAGGTTGTAACTCTGTGAGATGAACTCACAGATCAGAAAGAAGTTTCTCAGAAAGCTTCTTTCACGTTTTGAACGGATGAAATTTCCTTTATCAGCGTAGGCCTCAATGTGGTCCAAAGAAGCCCTTCTCAGTTTCCCCAAAGACAGTGTTAATGGACTGTTCCACGAAACATAAGTGTAACTCTGTGAGATGAATTCACACATCAACAAGAAGTTTCTAAGAAAGCTTCCTTCTAGTTTTCACTGTGGATATTTCCTTTGTCACTGTAATGTTCATTGCGCTATGAAGTATCTAATTGCAGATTTCCAGAAAACTGTGCTAACAAACTGATCACTGAAGAGAAACGTGTAACTTTGTGAGTTGCATTCACACATGGTAATGCAGTTTCTCAGAAAGCTTCTCTTTAGTTATTATGTGAGGATATTTCCTTTATCACCATGGGCCCCTATAGGCTCCCAAATATCACTTTGCAGATTCCACGAAAAGAGTGTTAGCAAACTGCTTCTTGAGGCAGAGATTGTAACTCTGTGAGATGAACTCACAGATCAGAAAGAAGTTTCTCAGAAAGCTTCTTTCACGTTTTGAACGGATGAAATTTCCTTTATCAGCGTAGGCCTCAATGTGATCCAAAGAAGCTCTTCTCAGTTTCCCCAAAGACAGTGTTAATGGACTGCTCCACGAAACATAAGTGTAACTCTGTGAGATGAATTCACACATCAACAAGAAGTTTCTAAGAAAGCTTCCTTCTAGTTTTCACTGTCGATATTTCCTTTGTCACTGTAATGTTCATTGCGCTATGAAGTATCTAATTGCAGATTTCCAGAAAACTGTGCTAACAAACTGATCACTGAAGAGAAACGTGTAACTCTGTGAGTTGCATTCACACATGGTAATGCAGTTTCTCAGAAAGCTTCTCTTTAGTTATTATGTGAGGACATTTCCTTTATCACCATGGGCCCCTATAGGCTCCCAAATATCACTTTGCAGATTAGACAAGAAGAGTGTTAGCAAACTTCTTCTTGAGGCAGAGGTTGTAACTCTGTGAGATGAACTCACAGATCAGAAAGAAGTTTCTCAGAAAGCTTCTTTCACGTTTCGAACGGATGAAATTTCCTTTATCAGCGTAGGCCTCAATGTGATCCAAAGAAGCCCTTCTCAGTTTCCCCAAAGACAGTGTTAATGGACTGCTCCACGAAACATAAGTGTAACTGTGTGAGATGAATTCACACATCACCAAGAAGTTTCTATGAAAGCTTCTTTCAAGTTTTCATCTCTGGATATTTCCTTTGTCACTGTAATGTTCATTGCGCTATGAAGTATCTAATTGCAGATCTCCAGAAAACTATGCTAACAAACTGATCACTGAAGAGAAACGTGTAACTCTGTGAGTTGCATTCACACATGGCAATGCAGTTTCTCAGAATGCTTCTCTTTAGTTATTATGTGAGGATATTTCCTTTATCACCATGGGCCCCAATAGGCTGCCAAATATCACTTTGCAGATTCCACGAAAAGAGGGTTAGCAAACTGCTTCTTGAGGCAGAGATTGTAACTCTGTGAGATGAACTCACAGATCAGAAAGAAGTTTCTCAGTAAGCTTCTTTCTCATTTTTATTGGAAGATGTTTCCCTTGGCCCCATTGTTTTCAAAGGGTTCGGGAATAGCTGTTCTCAGATTCCACACAAATAGGGCTAGGCCACGGCCCCACGAAATACAGCTGCAACTTAGTGAGTTGAATTCACACATCACAAAGCGGTTTCTCAGAAAGCTTCTTTCTTTAGTAAGACGAAGTTATTTGTGGTCTTGGAGCGCCACCGTGTGTCCTATTGCAGATTCTGCGAAAACTCTCCTAGCAAGTTTCTCAGTGGAAACAATGATGGACATCTGTGGGCTGAAATCACCCACAACAAAGAAGTTTCTGAGAAGGCTTCTCTGCAGGTTTCTCTGAGGATAGTTCCTTATTCAGCATGCGATTCAACGATATCCAAGACATCACATCTGAGATTCCTCAAATGAGTGCTAGGAAACTCCCCCGAGAAAGGGTGATAGAACACTGTGAAATGAATTCACATATCACAAAGCAGTTTCTCAGAAAGCTTGGTTCTGCTTTCTCTTGGAGGACATTTCTTTCTCCTTCTATTCTTCAAAGCTATCTGAAATATCACTTCTCGGAATCCACGGAAACAGTCCTAAGAAACGGCTGCAAAAACAATGGCGTAACTCTGTGAGTTGCATTCACACATGGCAGTGCAGTTTCTCAGAAAGCTTCTCTTTAGTTATTATGTGAGGATATTTCCTTTATCACCATGGGCCCCTATAGGCTCCCAAATATCACTTTGCAGATTAGACGAGAAGAGTGTTAGCAAACTTCTTCTTGAGGCAGAGGTTGTAACTCTGTGAGATGAACTCACAGATCAGAAAGAAGTTTCTCAGAAAGCTTCTTTCACGTTTTGAACGGATGAAATTTCCTTTATCAGCGTAGGCCTCAATGTGATCCAAAGAAGCCCTTCTCAGTTTCCCCAAAGACAGTGTTAATGGACTGCTCCACGAAACATAAGTGTAACTCTGTGAGATGAATTCACACATCACCAAGAAGTTTCTATGAAAGCTTCTTTCTAGTTTTCATCTCTGGATATTTCCTTTGTCACTGTAATGTTCATTGCGCTATGAAGTATCTAATTGCAGATCTCCAGAAAACTATGCTAACAAACTGATCACTGAAGAGAAACGTGTAACTCTGTGAGTTGCATTCACACATGGCAATGCAGTTTCTCAGAATGCTTCTCTTTAGTTATTATGTGAGGATATTTCCTTTATCACCATGGGCCCCAATAGGCTGCCAAATATCACTTTGCAGATTCCACGAAAAGAGTGTTAGCAAACTGCTTCTTGAGGCAGAGATTGTAACTCTGTGAGATGAACTCACAGATCAGAAAGAAGTTTCTCAGAAAGCTTCTGTCACGTTTTGAACGGATGAAATTTCCTTTATCAGCGTAGGCCTCAATGTGGTCCAAAGAAGCCCTTCTCTGTTTCCACAAAGACAGTGTTAATGGACTGTTCCACGAAACATAAGTGTAACTCTGTGAGATGAATTCACACATCAACAAGAAGTTTCTAAGAAAGCTTCCTTCTAGTTTTCACTGTCGATATTTCCTTTGTCACTGTAATGTTCATTGCGCTATGAAGTATCTAATTGCAGATTTCCAGAAAACTGTGCTAACAAACTGATCACTGAAGAGAAACGTGTAACTCTGTGAGTTGCATTCACACATGGTAATGCAGTTTCTCAGAAAGCTTCTCTTTAGTTATTATGTGAGGACATTTCCTTTATCACCATGGGCCCCTATAGGCTCCCAAATATCACTTAGCAGATTAGACGAGAAGAGTGTTAGCAAACTTCTTCTTGAGGTAGAGATTGTAACTCTGTGAGTTGAACTCACCGATCAGAAAGAAGTTACTCAGAAAGCTTCTTTCACGTTTTGAACGGATGAAATTTCCTTTATCAGCGTAGGCCTCAATGTGATCCAAAGAAGCTCTTCTCAGTTTCCCCAAAGACAGTGTTAATGGACTGCTCCACGAAACATAAGTGTAACTCTGTGAGATGAATTCACACATCACCAAGAAGTTTCTAAGAAAGCTTCTTTCTAGTTTTCATCTGGATATTTCCTTTGTCACTGTAATGTTCATTGCGCTATGAAGTATCTAATTGCAGATCTCCAGAAAACTGTGTTAACAAACTGATCACTGAAGAGAAACGTGAAACTTTGTGAGTTGCATTCACACATGGTAATGCAGTTTCTCAGAAAGCTTCTCTTTAGTTATTATGTGAGGACATTTCCTTTATCACCATGGGCCCCTATAGGCTCCCAAATATCACTTTGCAGATTAGACGAGAAGAGTGTTAGCAAACTTCTTCTTGAGGCAGAGGTTGTAACTCTGTGAGATGAACTCACAGATCAGAAAGAAGTTTCTCAGAAAGCTTCTTTCACGTTTTGAACGGATGAAATTTCCTTTATCAGCGTAGGCCTCAATGTGATCCAAAGAAGCTCTTCTCAGTTTCCCCAAAGACAGTGTTAATGGACTGCTCCACGAAACATAAGTGTAACACTGTGAGATGAATTCACACATCAACAAGAAGTTTCTAAGAAAGCTTCCTTCTAGTTTTCACTGTCGATATTTCCTTTGTCACTGTAATGTTCATTGCGCTATGAAGTATCTAATTGCAGATTTCCAGAAAACTGTGCTAACAAACTGATCACTGAAGAGAAACGTGTAACTCTGTGAGTTGCATTCACACATGGTAATGCAGTTTCTCAGAAAGCTTCTCTTTAGTTATTATGTGAGGACATTTCCTTTATCACCATGGGCCCCTATAGGCTCCCAAATATCACTTTGCAGATTAGACGAGAAGAGTGTTAGCAAACTTCTTCTTGAGGCAGAGGTTGTAACTCTGTGAGATGAACTCACAGATCAGAAAGAAGTTTCTCAGAAAGCTTCTTTCACGTTTCGAACGGATGAAATTTCCTTTATCAGCGTAGGCCTCAATGTGATCCAAAGAAGCCCTTCTCAGTTTCCCCAAAGACAGTGTTAATGGACTGCTCCACGAAACATAAGTGTAACTCTGTGAGATGAATTCACACATCACCAAGAAGTTTCTATGAAAGCTTCTTTCAAGTTTTCATCTCTGGATATTTCCTTTGTCACTGTAATGTTCATTGCGCTATGAAGTATCTAATTGCAGATCTCCAGAAAACTATGCTAACAAACTGATCACTGAAGAGAAACGTGTAACTCTGTGAGTTGCATTCACACATGGCAATGCAGTTTCTCAGAATGCTTCTCTTTAGTTATTATGTGAGGATATTTCCTTTATCACCATGGGCCCCAATAGGCTGCCAAATATCACTTTGCAGATTCCACGAAAAGAGGGTTAGCAAACTGCTTCTTGAGGCAGAGATTGTAACTCTGTGAGATGAACTCACAGATCAGAAAGAAGTTTCTCAGTAAGCTTCTTTCTCATTTTTATTGGAAGATGTTTCCCTTGGCCCCATTGTTTTCAAAGGGTTCGGGAATAGCTGTTCTCAGATTCCACACAAATAGGGCTAGGCCACGGCCCCACGAAATACAGCTGCAACTTAGTGAGTTGAATTCACACATCACAAAGCGGTTTCTCAGAAAGCTTCTTTCTTTAGTAAGACGAAGTTATTTGTGGTCTTGGAGCGCCACCGTGTGTCCTATTGCAGATTCTGCGAAAACTCTCCTAGCAAGTTTCTCAGTGGAAACAATGATGGACATCTGTGGGCTGAAATCACCCACAACAAAGAAGTTTCTGAGAAGGCTTCTCTGCAGGTTTCTCTGAGGATAGTTCCTTATTCAGCATGCGATTCAACGATATCCAAGACATCACATCTGAGATTCCTCAAATGAGTGCTAGGAAACTCCCCCGAGAAAGGGTGATAGAACACTGTGAAATGAATTCACATATCACAAAGCAGTTTCTCAGAAAGCTTGGTTCTGCTTTCTCTTGGAGGACATTTCTTTCTCCTTCTATTCTTCAAAGCTATCTGAAATATCACTTCTCGGAATCCACGGAAACAGTCCTAAGAAACGGCTGCAAAAACAATGGCGTAACTCTGTGAGTTGCATTCACACATGGCAGTGCAGTTTCTCAGAAAGCTTCTCTTTAGTTATTATGTGAGGACATTTCCTTTATCACCATGGGCCCCTATAGGCTCCCAAATATCACTTTGCAGATTAGACGAGAAGAGTGTTAGCAAACTTCTTCTTGAGGCAGAGGTTGTAACTCTGTGAGATGAACTCACAGATCAGAAAGAAGTTTCTCAGAAAGCTTCTTTCACGTTTTGAACGGATGAAATTTCCTTTATCAGCGTAGGCCTCAATGTGATCCAAAGAAGCCCTTCTCAGTTGTTTCCCCAAAGACAGTGTTAATGGACTGCTCCACGAAACATAAGTGTAACTCTGAGAGATGAATTCACACATCACCAAGAAGTTTCTATGAAAGCTTCTTTCAAGTTTTCATCTCTGGATATTTCCTTTGTCACTGTAATGTTCATTGCGCTATGAAGTATCTAATTGCAGATCTCCAGAAAACTATGCTAACAAACTGATCACTGAAGAGAAACGTGTAACTCTGTGAGTTGCATTCACACATGGCAATGCAGTTTCTCAGAATGCTTCTCTTTAGTTATTATGTGAGGATATTTCCTTTATCACCATGGGCCCCAATAGGCTGCCAAATATCACTTTGCAGATTCCACGAAAAGAGTGTTAGCAAACTGCTTCTTGAGGCAGAGATTGTAACTCTGTGAGATGAACTCACAGATCAGAAAGAAGTTTCTCAGAAAGCTTCTTTCACGTTTTGAACGGATGAAATTTCCTTTATCAGCGTAGGCCTCAATGTGGTCCAAAGAAGCCCTTCTCAGTTTCCCCAAAGACAGTGTTAATGGACTGTTCCACGAAACATAAGTGTAACTCTGTGAGATGAATTCACACATCAACAAGAAGTTTCTAAGAAAGCTTCCTTCTAGTTTTCACTGTGGATATTTCCTTTGTCACTGTAATGTTCATTGCGCTATGAAGTATCTAATTGCAGATTTCCAGAAAACTGTGCTAACAAACTGATCACTGAAGAGAAACGTGTAACTTTGTGAGTTGCATTCACACATGGTAATGCCGTTTCTCAGAAAGCTTCTCTTTAGTTATTATGTGAGGACATTTCCTTTATCACCATGGGCCCCTATAGGCTCCCAAATATCACTTTGCAGATTAGACGAGAAGAGTGTTAGCAAACTTCTTCTTGAGGCAGAGGTTGTAACTCTGTGAGATGAACTCACAGATCAGAAAGAAGTTTCTCAGAAAGCTTCTTTCACGTTTTGAACGGATGAAATTTCCTTTATCAGCGTAGGCCTCAATGTGATCCAAAGAAGCCCTTCTCAGTTGTTTCCTCAAAGACAGTGTTAATGGACTGCTCCACGAAACATAAGTGTAACTCGGTGAGATGAATTCACACATCACCAAGAAGTTTCTATGAAAGCTTCTTTCAAGTTTTCATCTCTGGATATTTCCTTTGTCACTGTAATGTTCATTGCGCTATGAAGTATCTAATTGCAGATCTCCAGAAAACTATGCTAACAAACTGATCACTGAAGAGAAACGTGTAACTCTGTGAGTTGCATTCACACATGGCAATGCAGTTTCTCAGAATGCTTCTCTTTAGTTATTATGTGAGGATATTTCCTTTATCACCATGGGCCCCAATAGGCTGCCAAATATCACTTTGCAGATTCCACGAAAAGAGTGTTAGCAAACTGCTTCTTGAGGCAGAGATTGTAACTCTGTGAGATGAACTCACAGATCAGAAAGAAGTTTCTCAGTAAGCTTCTTTCTCATTTTTATTGGAAGATGTTTCCCTTGGCCCCATTGTTTTCAAAGGGTTCGGGAATAGCTGTTCTCAGATTCCACACAAATAGGGCTAGGCCACGGCCCCGCGATATACAGCTGCAACTTAGTGAGTTGAATTCACACATCACAAAGCGGTTTCTCAGAAAGCTTCTTTCTTTAGTAAGACGAAGTTATTTGTGGTCTTGGAGCGCCACCGTGTGTCCTATTGCAGATTCTGCGAAAACTCTCCTAGCAAGTTTCTCAGTGGAAACAATGATGGACATCTGTGGGCTGAAATCACCCACAACAAAGAAGTTTCTGAGAAGGCTTCTCTGCAGGTTTCTCTGAGGATAGTTCCTTATTCAGCATGCGATTCAACGATATCCAAGACATCACATCTGAGATTCCTCAAATGAGTGCTAGGAAACTCCCCCGAGAAAGGGTGATAGAACACTGTGAAATGAATTCACATATCACAAAGCAGTTTCTCAGAAAGCTTGGTTCTGCTTTCTCTTGGAGGATATTTCTTTTTCCTTCTATTCTTCAAAGCTATCTGAAATATCACTTCTCGGAATCCACGGAAACAGTCCTAAGAAACGGCTGCAAAAACAATGGCGTAACTCTGTGAGTTGCATTCACACATGGTAAGTGCAGTTTCTCAGAAAGCTTCTCTTTAGTTATTATGTGAGGATATTTCCTTTATCACCATGGGCCCCTATAGGCTCCCAAATATCACTTTGCAGATTAGACGAGAAGAGTGTTAGCAAACTTCTTCTTGAGGCAGACGTTGTAACTCTGTGAGATGAACTCACAAATCAGAAAGAAGTTTCTCAGAAAGCTTCTTTCACGTTTTGAACGGATGAAATTTCCTTTATCAGCGTAGGCCTCAATGTGGTCCAAAGAAGCCCTTCTCAGTTTCCCCAAAGACAGTGTTAATGGACTGTTCCACGAAACATAAGTGTAACTCTGTGAGATGAATTCACACATCAACAAGAAGTTTCTAAGAAAGCTTCCTTCTAGTTTTCACTGTGGATATTTCCTTTGTCACTGTAATGTTCATTGCGCTATGAAGTATCTAATTGCAGATTTCCAGAAAACTGTGCTAACAAACTGATCACTGAAGAGAAACGTGTAACTCTGTGAGTTGCATTCACACATGGTAATGCAGTTTCTCAGAAAGCTTCTCTTTAGTTATTATGTGAGGACATTTCCTTTATCACCATGGGCCCCTATAGGCTCCCAAATATCACTTTGCAGATTAGACGAGAAGAGTGTTAGCAAACTTCTTCTTGAGGTAGAGATTGTAACTCTGTGAGATGAACTCACAGATCAGAAAGAAGTTTCTCAGAAAGCTTCTTTCACGTTTTGAACGGATGAAATTTCCTTTATCAGCGTAGGCCTCAATGTGATCCAAAGAAGCTCTTCTCAGTTTCCCCAAAGACAGTGTTAATGGACTGCTCCACGAAACATAAGTGTAACTCTGTGAGATGAATTCACACATCAACAAGAAGTTTCTAAGAAAGCTTCCTTCTAGTTTTCACTGTCGATATTTCCTTTGTCACTGTAATGTTCATTGCGCTATGAAGTATCTAATTGCAGATTTCCAGAAAACTGTGCTAACAAACTGATCACTGAAGAGAAACGTGTAACTCTGTGAGTTGCATTCACACATGGTAATGCAGTTTCTCAGAAAGCTTCTCTTTAGTTATTATGTGAGGACATTTCCTTTATCACCATGGGCCCCTATAGGCTCCCAAATATCACTTTGCAGATTAGACGAGAAGAGTGTTAGCAAACTTCTTCTTGAGGCAGAGGTTGTAACTCTGTGAGATGAACTCACAGATCAGAAAGAAGTTTCTCAGAAAGCTTCTTTCACGTTTTGAACGGATGAAATTTCCTTTATCAGCGTAGGCCTCAATGTGATCCAAAGAAGCCCTTCTCAGTTTCCCCAAAGACAGTGTTAATGGACTGCTCCACGAAACATAAGTGTAACTCTGTGAGATGAATTCACACATCACCAAGAAGTTTCTATGAAAGCTTCTTTCAAGTTTTCATCTCTGGATATTTCCTTTGTCACTGTAATGTTCATTGCGCTATGAAGTATCTAATTGCAGATCTCCAGAAAACTATGCTAACAAACTGATCACTGAAGAGAAACGTGTAACTCTGTGAGTTGCATTCACACATGGCAATGCAGTTTCTCAGAATGCTTCTCTTTAGTTATTATGTGAGGATATTTCCTTTATCACCATGGGCCCCAATAGGCTGCCAAATATCACTTTGCAGATTCCACGAAAAGAGTGTTAGCAAACTGCTTCTTGAGGCAGAGATTGTAACTCTGTGAGATGAACTCACAGATCAGAAAGAAGTTTCTCAGTAAGCTTCTTTCTCATTTTTATTGGAAGATGTTTCCCTTGGCCCCATTGTTTTCAAAGGGTTCGGGAATATCTGTTCTCAGATTCCACACAAATAGGGCTAGGCCACGGCCCCACGAAATACAGCTGCAACTTAGTGAGTTGAATTCACACATCACAAAGCGGTTTCTCAGAAAGCTTCTTTCTTTAGTAAGACGAAGTTATTTGTGGTCTTGGAGCGCCACCGTGTGTCCTATTGCAGATTCTGCGAAAACTCTCCTAGCAAGTTTCTCAGTGGAAACAATGATGGACATCTGTGGGCTGAAATCACCCACAACAAAGAAGTTTCTGAGAAGGCTTCTCTGCAGGTTTCTCTGAGGATAGTTCCTTATTCAGCATGCGATTCAACGATATCCAAGACATCACATCTGAGATTCCTCAAATGAGTGCTAGGAAACTCCCCCGAGAAAGGGTGATAGAACACTGTGAAATGAATTCACATATCACAAAGCAGTTTCTCAGAAAGCTTGGTTCTGCTTTCTCTTGGAGGACATTTCTTTCTCCTTCTATTCTTCAAAGCTATCTGAAATATCACTTCTCGGAATCCACGGAAACAGTCCTAAGAAACGGCTGCAAAAACAATGGCGTAACTCTGTGAGTTGCATTCACACATGGCAGTGCAGTTTCTCAGAAAGCTTCTCTTTAGTTATTATGTGAGGATATTTCCTTTATCACCATGGGCCCCTATAGGCTCCCAAATATCACTTTGCAGATTAGACGAGAAGAGTGTTAGCAAACTTCTTCTTGAGGCAGAGGTTGTAACTCTGTGAGATGAACTCACAGATCAGAAAGAAGTTTCTCAGAAAGCTTCTTTCACGTTTTGAACGGATGAAATTTCCTTTATCAGCGTAGGCCTCAAT
Organism: Rhinopithecus roxellana; assembly: GCF_007565055.1. NCBI lineage: Eukaryota > Metazoa > Chordata > Mammalia > Primates > Cercopithecidae > Rhinopithecus > Rhinopithecus roxellana. The sequence continues at coordinate 35,656 of NW_022144063.1, forward strand.
GTGATCCAAAGAAGCCCTTCTCAGTTTCCCCAAAGACAGTGTTAATGGACTGCTCCACGAAACATAAGTGTAACTCTGTGAGATGAATTCACACATCACCAAGAAGTTTCTATGAAAGCTTCTTTCAAGTTTTCATCTCTGGATATTTCCTTTGTCACTGTAATGTTCATTGCGCTATGAAGTATCTAATTGCAGATCTCCAGAAAACTATGCTAACAAACTGATCACTGAAGAGAAACGTGTAACTCTGTGAGTTGCATTCACACATGGCAATGCAGTTTCTCAGAATGCTTCTCTTTAGTTATTATGTGAGGATATTTCCTTTATCACCATGGGCCCCAATAGGCTGCCAAATATCACTTTGCAGATTCCACGAAAAGAGGGTTAGCAAACTGCTTCTTGAGGCAGAGATTGTAACTCTGTGAGATGAACTCACAGATCAGAAAGAAGTTTCTCAGTAAGCTTCTTTCTCATTTTTATTGGAAGATGTTTCCCTTGGCCCCATTGTTTTCAAAGGGTTCGGGAATAGCTGTTCTCAGATTCCACACAAATAGGGCTAGGCCACGGCCCCACGAAATACAGCTGCAACTTAGTGAGTTGAATTCACACATCACAAAGCGGTTTCTCAGAAAGCTTCTTTCTTTAGTAAGACGAAGTTATTTGTGGTCTTGGAGCGCCACCGTGTGTCCTATTGCAGATTCTGCGAAAACTCTCCTAGCAAGTTTCTCAGTGGAAACAATGATGGACATCTGTGGGCTGAAATCACCCACAACAAAGAAGTTTCTGAGAAGGCTTCTCTGCAGGTTTCTCTGAGGATAGTTCCTTATTCAGCATGCGATTCAACGATATCCAAGACATCACATCTGAGATTCCTCAAATGAGTGCTAGGAAACTCCCCCGAGAAAGGGTGATAGAACACTGTGAAATGAATTCACATATCACAAAGCAGTTTCTCAGAAAGCTTGGTTCTGCTTTCTCTTGGAGGACATTTCTTTCTCCTTCTATTCTTCAAAGCTATCTGAAATATCACTTCTCGGAATCCACGGAAACAGTCCTAAGAAACGGCTGCAAAAACAATGGCGTAACTCTGTGAGTTGCATTCACACATGGCAGTGCAGTTTCTCAGAAAGCTTCTCTTTAGTTATTATGTGAGGATATTTCCTTTATCACCATGGGCCCCTATAGGCTCCCAAATATCACTTTGCAGATTAGACGAGAAGAGTGTTAGCAAACTTCTTCTTGAGGCAGAGGTTGTAACTCTGTGAGATGAACTCACAGATCAGAAAGAAGTTTCTCAGAAAGCTTCTTTCACGTTTTGAACGGATGAAATTTCCTTTATCAGCGTAGGCCTCAATGTGATCCAAAGAAGCCCTTCTCAGTTTCCCCAAAGACAGTGTTAATGGACTGCTCCACGAAACATAAGTGTAACTCTGTGAGATGAATTCACACATCACCAAGAAGTTTCTATGAAAGCTTCTTTCTAGTTTTCATCTCTGGATATTTCCTTTGTCACTGTAATGTTCATTGCGCTATGAAGTATCTAATTGCAGATCTCCAGAAAACTATGCTAACAAACTGATCACTGAAGAGAAACGTGTAACTCTGTGAGTTGCATTCACACATGGCAATGCAGTTTCTCAGAATGCTTCTCTTTAGTTATTATGTGAGGATATTTCCTTTATCACCATGGGCCCCAATAGGCTGCCAAATATCACTTTGCAGATTCCACGAAAAGAGTGTTAGCAAACTGCTTCTTGAGGCAGAGATTGTAACTCTGTGAGATGAACTCACAGATCAGAAAGAAGTTTCTCAGAAAGCTTCTTTCACGTTTTGAACGGATGAAATTTCCTTTATCAGCGTAGGCCTCAATGTGATCCAAAGAAGCTCTTCTCAGTTTCCCCAAAGACAGTGTTAATGGACTGCTTCCACGAAACATAAGTGTAACTCTGTGAGATGAATTCACACATCAACAAGAAGTTTCTAAGAAAGCTTCCTTCTAGTTTTCACTGTGGATATTTCCTTTGTCACTGTAATGTTCATTGCGCTATGAAGTATCTAATTGCAGATTTCCAGAAAACTGTGCTAACAAACTGATCACTGAAGAGAAACGTGTAACTTTGTGAGTTGCATTCACACATGGTAATGCAGTTTCTCAGAAAGCTTCTCTTTAGTTATTATGTGAGGACATTTCCTTTATCACCATGGGCCCCTATAGGCTCCCAAATATCACTTTGCAGATTAGACGAGAAGAGTGTTAGCAAACTTCTTCTTGAGGCAGAGATTGTAACTCTGTGAGATGAACTCACAGATCAGAAAGAAGTTTCTCAGAAAGCTTCTTTCACGTTTTGAACGGATGAAATTTCCTTTATCAGCGTAGGCCTCAATGTGATCCAAAGAAGCCCTTCTCAGTTTCCCCAAAGACAGTGTTAATGGACTGCTCCACGAAACATAAGTGTAACTCTGTGAGATGAATTCACACATCACCAAGAAGTTTCTATGAAAGCTTCTTTCTAGTTTTCATCTCTGGATATTTCCTTTGTCACTGTAATGTTCATTGCGCTATGAAGTATCTAATTGCAGATCTCCAGAAAACTATGCTAACAAACTGATCACTGAAGAGAAACGTGTAACTCTGTGAGTTGCATTCACACATGGCAATGCAGTTTCTCAGAATGCTTCTCTTTAGTTATTATGTGAGGATATTTCCTTTATCACCATGGGCCCCAATAGGCTGCCAAATATCACTTTGCAGATTCCACGAAAAGAGGGTTAGCAAACTGCTTCTTGAGGCAGAGATTGTAACTCTGTGAGATGAACTCACAGATCAGAAAGAAGTTTCTCAGTAAGCTTCTTTCTCATTTTTATTGGAAGATGTTTCCCTTGGCCCCATTGTTTTCAAAGGGTTCGGGAATAGCTGTTCTCAGATTCCACACAAATAGGGCTAGGCCACGGCCCCACGAAATACAGCTGCAACTTAGTGAGTTGAATTCACACATCACAAAGCGGTTTCTCAGAAAGCTTCTTTCTTTAGTAAGACGAAGTTATTTGTGGTCTTGGAGCGCCACCGTGTGTCCTATTGCAGATTCTGCGAAAACTCTCCTAGCAAGTTTCTCAGTGGAAACAATGATGGACATCTGTGGGCTGAAATCACCCACAACAAAGAAGTTTCTGAGAAGGCTTCTCTGCAGGTTTCTCTGAGGATAGTTCCTTATTCAGCATGCGATTCAACGATATCCAAGACATCACATCTGAGATTCCTCAAATGAGTGCTAGGAAACTCCCCCGAGAAAGGGTGATAGAACACTGTGAAATGAATTCACATATCACAAAGCAGTTTCTCAGAAAGCTTGGTTCTGCTTTCTCTTGGAGGACATTTCTTTCTCCTTCTATTCTTCAAAGCTATCTGAAATATCACTTCTCGGAATCCACGGAAACAGTCCTAAGAAACGGCTGCAAAAACAATGGCGTAACTCTGTGAGTTGCATTCACACATGGCAGTGCAGTTTCTCAGAAAGCTTCTCTTTAGTTATTATGTGAGGATATTTCCTTTATCACCATGGGCCCCTATAGGCTCCCAAATATCACTTTGCAGATTAGACGAGAAGAGTGTTAGCAAACTTCTTCTTGAGGCAGAGGTTGTAACTCTGTGAGATGAACTCACAGATCAGAAAGAAGTTTCTCAGAAAGCTTCTTTCACGTTTTGAACGGATGAAATTTCCTTTATCAGCGTAGGCCTCAATGTGATCCAAAGAAGCCCTTCTCAGTTTCCCCAAAGACAGTGTTAATGGACTGCTCCACGAAACATAAGTGTAACTCTGTGAGATGAATTCACACATCACCAAGAAGTTTCTATGAAAGCTTCTTTCTAGTTTTCATCTCTGGATATTTCCTTTGTCACTGTAATGTTCATTGCGCTATGAAGTATCTAATTGCAGATCTCCAGAAAACTATGCTAACAAACTGATCACTGAAGAGAAACGTGTAACTCTGTGAGTTGCATTCACACATGGCAATGCAGTTTCTCAGAATGCTTCTCTTTAGTTATTATGTGAGGATATTTCCTTTATCACCATGGGCCCCAATAGGCTGCCAAATATCACTTTGCAGATTCCACGAAAAGAGTGTTAGCAAACTGCTTCTTGAGGCAGAGATTGTAACTCTGTGAGATGAACTCACAGATCAGAAAGAAGTTTCTCAGAAAGCTTCTTTCACGTTTTGAACGGATGAAATTTCCTTTATCAGCGTAGGCCTCAATGTGGTCCAAAGAAGCCCTTCTCAGTTTCCCCAAAGACAGTGTTAATGGACTGTTCCACGAAACATAAGTGTAACTCTGTGAGATGAATTCACACATCAACAAGAAGTTTCTAAGAAAGCTTCCTTCTAGTTTTCACTGTCGATATTTCCTTTGTCACTGTAATGTTCATTGCGCTATGAAGTATCTAATTGCAGATTTCCAGAAAACTGTGCTAACAAACTGATCACTGAAGAGAAACGTGTAACTCTGTGAGTTGCATTCACACATGGTAATGCAGTTTCTCAGAAAGCTTCTCTTTAGTTATTATGTGAGGACATTTCCTTTATCACCATGGGCCCCTATAGGCTCCCAAATATCACTTTGCAGATTAGACGAGAAGAGTGTTAGCAAACTTCTTCTTGAGGTAGAGATTGTAACTCTGTGAGATGAACTCACAGATCAGAAAGAAGTTTCTCAGAAAGCTTCTTTCACGTTTTGAACGATGAAATTTCCTTTATCAGCGTAGGCCTCAATGTGATCCAAAGAAGCTCTTCTCAGTTTCCCCAAAGACAGTGTTAATGGACTGCTCCACGAAACATAAGTGTAACTCTGTGAGATGAATTCACACATCAACAAGAAGTTTCTAAGAAAGCTTCCTTCTAGTTTTCACTGTCGATATTTCCTTTGTCACTGTAATGTTCATTGCGCTATGAAGTATCTAATTGCAGATTTCCAGAAAACTGTGCTAACAAACTGATCACTGAAGAGAAACGTGTAACTCTGTGAGTTGCATTCACACATGGTAATGCAGTTTCTCAGAAAGCTTCTCTTTAGTTATTATGTGAGGACATTTCCTTTATCACCATGGGCCCCTATAGGCTCCCAAATATCACTTTGCAGATTAGACGAGAAGAGTGTTAGCAAACTTCTTCTTGAGGCAGAGGTTGTAACTCTGTGAGATGAACTCACAGATCAGAAAGAAGTTTCTCAGAAAGCTTCTTTCACGTTTTGAACGGATGAAATTTCCTTTATCAGCGTAGGCCTCAATGTGATCCAAAGAAGCCCTTCTCAGTTTCCCCAAAGACAGTGTTAATGGACTGCTCCACGAAACATAAGTGTAACTCTGTGAGATGAATTCACACATCACCAAGAAGTTTCTATGAAAGCTTCTTTCTAGTTTTCATCTCTGGATATTTCCTTTGTCACTGTAATGTTCATTGCGCTATGAAGTATCTAATTGCAGATCTCCAGAAAACTATGCTAACAAACTGATCACTGAAGAGAAACGTGTAACTCTGTGAGTTGCATTCACACATGGCAATGCAGTTTCTCAGAATGCTTCTCTTTAGTTATTATGTGAGGATATTTCCTTTATCACCATGGGCCCCAATAGGCTGCCAAATATCACTTTGCAGATTCCACGAAAAGAGGGTTAGCAAACTGCTTCTTGAGGCAGAGATTGTAACTCTGTGAGATGAACTCACAGATCAGAAAGAAGTTTCTCAGTAAGCTTCTTTCTCATTTTTATTGGAAGATGTTTCCCTTGGCCCCATTGTTTTCAAAGGGTTCGGGAATAGCTGTTCTCAGATTCCACACAAATAGGGCTAGGCCACGGCCCCACGAAATACAGCTGCAACTTAGTGAGTTGAATTCACACATCACAAAGCGGTTTCTCAGAAAGCTTCTTTCTTTAGTAAGACGAAGTTATTTGTGGTCTTGGAGCGCCACCGTGTGTCCTATTGCAGATTCTGCGAAAACTCTCCTAGCAAGTTTCTCAGTGGAAACAATGATGGACATCTGTGGGCTGAAATCACCCACAACAAAGAAGTTTCTGAGAAGGCTTCTCTGCAGGTTTCTCTGAGGATAGTTCCTTATTCAGCATGCGATTCAACGATATCCAAGACATCACATCTGAGATTCCTCAAATGAGTGCTAGGAAACTCCCCCGAGAAAGGGTGATAGAACACTGTGAAATGAATTCACATATCACAAAGCAGTTTCTCAGAAAGCTTGGTTCTGCTTTCTCTTGGAGGACATTTCTTTCTCCTTCTATTCTTCAAAGCTATCTGAAATATCACTTCTCGGAATCCACGGAAACAGTCCTAAGAAACGGCTGCAAAAACAATGGCGTAACTCTGTGAGTTGCATTCACACATGGCAGTGCAGTTTCTCAGAAAGCTTCTCTTTAGTTATTATGTGAGGATATTTCCTTTATCACCATGGGCCCCTATAGGCTCCCAAATATCACTTTGCAGATTAGACGAGAAGAGTGTTAGCAAACTTCTTCTTGAGGCAGAGGTTGTAACTCTGTGAGATGAACTCACAGATCAGAAAGAAGTTTCTCAGAAAGCTTCTTTCACGTTTTGAACGGATGAAATTTCCTTTATCAGCGTAGGCCTCAATGTGATCCAAAGAAGCCCTTCTCAGTTTCCCCAAAGACAGTGTTAATGGACTGCTCCACGAAACATAAGTGTAACTCTGTGAGATGAATTCACACATCACCAAGAAGTTTCTATAGAAGCTTCTTTCTAGTTTTCATCTCTGGATATTTCCTTTGTCACTGTAATGTTCATTGCGCTATGAAGTATCTAATTGCAGATCTCCAGAAAACTATGCTAACAAACTGATCACTGAAGAGAAACGTGTAACTCTGTGAGTTGCATTCACACATGGCAATGCAGTTTCTCAGAATGCTTCTCTTTAGTTATTATGTGAGGATATTTCCTTTATCACCATGGGCCCCAATAGGCTGCCAAATATCACTTTGCAGATTCCACGAAAGAGTGTTAGCAAACTGCTTCTTGAGGCAGAGATTGTAACTCTGTGAGATGAACTCACAGATCAGAAAGAAGTTTCTCAGAAAGCTTCTGTCACGTTTTGAACGGATGAAATTTCCTTTATCAGCGTAGGCCTCAATGTGGTCCAAAGAAGCCCTTCTCTGTTTCCCCAAAGACAGTGTTAATGGACTGTTCCACGAAACATAAGTGTAACTCTGTGAGATGAATTCACACATCAACAAGAAGTTTCTAAGAAAGCTTCCTTCTAGTTTTCACTGTCGATATTTCCTTTGTCACTGTAATGTTCATTGCGCTATGAAGTATCTAATTGCAGATTTCCAGAAAACTGTGCTAACAAACTGATCACTGAAGAGAAACGTGTAACTCTGTGAGTTGCATTCACACATGGTAATGCAGTTTCTCAGAAAGCTTCTCTTTAGTTATTATGTGAGGACATTTCCTTTATCACCATGGGCCCCTATAGGCTCCCAAATATCACTTTGCAGATTAGACGAGAAGAGTGTTAGCAAACTTCTTCTTGAGGCAGAGATTGTAACTCTGTGAGATGAACTCACAGATCAGAAAGAAGTTTCTCAGAAAGCTTCTTTCACGTTTTGAACGGATGAAATTTCCTTTATCAGCGTAGGCCTCAATGTGATCCAAAGAAGCTCTTCTCAGTTTCCCCAAAGACAGTGTTAATGGACTGCTCCACGAAACATAAGTGTAACTCTGTGAGATGAATTCACACATCAACAAGAAGTTTCTAAGAAAGCTTCATTTCTAGTTTTCACTGTGATATTTCCTTTGTCACTGTAATGTTCATTGCGCTATGAAGTATCTAATTGCAGATCTCCAGAAACTGTGCTAACAAACTGATCACTGAAGAGAAAAGTGTAACTCTGTGAGTTGCATTCACACATGGTAATGCAGTTTCTCAGAAAGCTTCTCTTTAGTTATTATGTGAGGACATTTCCTTATCACCATGGGCCCCTATAGGCTCCCAAATATCACTTTGCAGATTAGACGAGAAGAGTGTTAGCAAACTTCTTCTTGATGGCAGAGGTTGTAACTCTGTGAGATGAACTCACAGATCAGAAAGAAGTTCTCAGAAGCTCTTTCACGTTTCGAACGGATGATAATTTCTTTATCAGCGTAGGCCTCAATGTGATCCAAAGAAGCCCTCTCAGGTTCCCCAAAGACCGGTGTTAATGGACTGCTCCACGAAAACATAAGTGTAAATCGTGTGAGATGAATTCACACATCACCAAGAAGTTTCTATGAAAGCTTCTTTCAAGTTTTCATCTCTGGAATTTCCTTTGTCACTGTAATGTTCATTGCGCTATGAAGTATCTAATTGCAGATCTCCAGAAAACTATGCTAACAAACTGATCACTGAAGAGAAACGTGTAACTCTGTGAGTTGCATTCACACATGGCAATGCAGTTTCTCAGAATGCTTCCTTTAGTTATTATGTGAGGATATTTCCTTTATCACCATGGGCCCCAATAGGCTGCCAAATATCACTTTGCAGATTCCACGAAAAGAGTGTTAGCAAACTGCTTCTTGAGGCAGAGATTGTAACTCTGTGAGATGAACTCACAGATCAGAAAGAAGTTTCTCAGTAAGCTTCTTTCTCATTTTTATTGGAAGATGTTTCCCTTGGCCCCATTGTTTTCAAAGGGTTCGGGAATATCTGTTCTCAGATTCCACACAAATAGGGCTAGGCCACGGCCCCACGAAATACAGCTGCAACTTAGTGAGTTGAATTCACACATCACAAAGCGGTTTCTCAGAAAGCTTCTTTCTTTAGTAAGACGAAGTTATTTGTGGTCTTGGAGCGCCACCGTGTGTCCTATTGCAGATTCTGCGAAAACTCTCCTAGCAAGTTTCTCAGTGGAAACAATGATGGACATCTGTGGGCTGAAATCACCCACAACAAAGAAGTTTCTGAGAAGGCTTCTCTGCAGGTTTCTCTGAGGATAGTTCCTTATTCAGCATGCGATTCAACGATATCCAAGACATCACATCTGAGATTCCTCAAATGAGTGCTAGGAAACTCCCCGAGAAAGGGTGATAGAACACTGTGAAATGAATTCACATATCACAAAGCAGTTTCTCAGAAAGCTTGGTTCTGCTTTCTCTTGGAGGATATTTCTTTTCCTTCTATTCTTCAAAGCTATCTGAAATATCACTTCTCGGAATCCACGGAAACAGTCCTAAGAAACGGCTGCAAAAACAATGGCGTAACTCTGTGAGTTGCATTCACACATGGCAATGCAGTTTCTCAGAAAGCTTCTCTTTAGTTATTATGTGAGGATATTTCCTTTATCACCATGGGCCCCTATAGGCTCCCAAATATCACTTTGCAGATTCCACGAAAAGAGTGTTAGCAAACTGCCTTGAGGCAGAGATTGTAACTCTGTGAGATGAACTCACAGATCAGAAAGAAGTTTCTCAGAAAGCTTCTTTCACGTTTTGAACGGATGAAATTTCCTTTATCAGCGTAGGCCTCAATGTGGTCCAAAGAAGCCCTTCTCAGTTTCCCCAAAGACAGTGTTAATGGACTGTCCACGAAACATAAGTGTAACTCTGTGAGATGAATTCACACATCACAAGAAGTTTCTAAGAAAGCTTCCTTCTAGTTTTCACTGTGGATATTTCCTTGTCACTGTAATGTTCATTGCGCTATGAAGTATCTAATTGCAGATTCCAGAAAAATGTGCTAACAAACTGATCACTGAAGAGAAACGTGTAACTTGTGAGTTGCATTCACACATGGTAATGCAGTTTCTCAGAAAGCTTCTCTTTAGTTTATGTGAGGATATTTCCTTTATCACCATGGGCCCCTATAGGCTCCCAAATATCACTTTGCAGATTCCACGAAAAGAGTGTTAGCAAACTGCTTCTTGAGGCAGAGATTGTAACTCTGTGAGATGAACTCACAGATCAGAAAGAAGTTTCTCAGAAGCTTCTTTCTCATTTTTATTGGAAGATGTTTCCCTTGGCCCCATTGTTTTCAAAGTGTTCGGGAATATCTGTTCTCAGATTCCACACAAATAGGGCTAGGCCACGGCCCCACGAAATACAGCTGCAACTTAGTGAGTTGAATTCACACATCACAAAGCGGTTTCTCAGAAAGCTTCTTTCTTTAGTAAGACGAAGTTATTTGTGGTCTTGGAGCGCCACCGTGTCCTATTGCAGATTCTGCGAAAACTCTCCTAGCAAGTTTCTCAGTGGAAACAATGATGGACATCTGTGGGCTGAAATCACCCACAACAAAGAAGTTTCTGAGAAGGCGTCTCTGCAGGTTTCTCTGAGGATAGTTCCT
>NW_022144064.1:0-28068 GCF_007565055.1 Rhinopithecus roxellana
TCTGCCTGAACGCTTTCTCAATGATCATGACCTTGAAGGACCACTTAACTATGGAGCTGTCATTACTACCTTTGACACTGCGTGGAGAATACTTGCTTGAGAAAGAAGCCAGCTCAGATGAAAACACAGAAGACACCCTGCTGACTGGCATCCACTGAACCAATCAGCAGGGTTACAGCTATGCCTGCAGCCGAGTCCACTCCAACGTTTCCCTGTTATGACCACTAATCTCTTTTTTCATTAAGCTCATCCAGGTTGTGTTTCTTGAACTGCAACTGAAAAACCAGGATCACCACTCACTCATGTATGCAGGACCTTAAGACATGCCTCCTCTTTTATGTGACATGCAAGTTGTTGTCCTTTATCTACATAATGAAAGATATGCACTTGACATGATCAGAACTAGTATCAAATATGTAGATGTCAGAGTTAATCTATCTAAGATGGATAACTGTTTTGAAACCCGAGGCACACATTCTCAAATCAAGGTCCAGAGAATTTTAAAAATCAATGAGACAGAAGTTTGCTTTGGCACACAACATTAAATTTGAATGTTTGAGTACATTTGAATGTGAGTCAAATCTGAGTATGTTTAGCTACATCCAGTCCACGCCCCAACATCCCAACGTAATTACTAACTCTGTGAAATCACAAAGGGGTTTAAAAATTCAGAAAAAGAACTACAGTAGAGAAACGTGCCAGACTAGACACAATAGCACAGTATGAATTTAAAGAAGCCATTTGACTTTGTAAAATGCAAACTAATGGAAATTCCTGTTAATTTTCAAAAGAATATACCAATTGTGTGTGATTTAGCCTTATTTTATTCTAAAGTTTTACTTTCACTTTCTTTAAGATACAGACTCAATTTCAAAACATCCATTTCCCATGTTTTATTCCATCACAGAATTGCTGCATAGTTTTGCCAAATTTGAACCCTCAATGTGCCTCATTTCCGCTACCTGTGTCTTGTTAGGGAGAGAAGCAAGAGAATGGTAATACCAAGTTCCACTTTGAACTTTGTGAGCGCAAATTATACTAATTAGAAGGTCTCAATGTGTGCTTGCTTTATCGCTTTACATTTTAAATACAAACTGATATGTTTTGTTGTATCACCTGTCACTTTATAATTTTGCTGTTTCAACTTTTACGTTTCTATTTTTTCCAGTTTCTGCAACTAAAACTTACGGGGGAAACATCAAAAAGAGAAAGTGCAGGAGTATCTTTTAACAAATATTTTCCCTTGCTGTCTACATTGCTATTTATCGTCCCTGCTGGGGTGTTTATAGCATTTGAGCAGGAGGAAAATGTGCCTGCCAAAAGGTAACCTGTTGTACTAACAGGCTGAAGACTTCTTAAGATATAAAAGTTCCAGAAAGGCCTATTCTGTTCTGCATGACTTCCTCATGTCATATAGGCTTTAGTGTGGATTAAAGCAAGTCCATCAAGGCAGTGCATTCTGTAGCTGAAAATCAACCAAAAAAGTATTCATGTATCACCCCTTACATAGAAGTCAAGATGCTTTGGCAGTCTGATGCTTTAACAAAATACATTGAAGGAAAAAGCCTTTGTTGAAAACAACGCCCTCTGATAACCTACCCAATGCATTTGACTGAAATATCAAGGCAGGAAATTGTATAACAACTCAAAACATCACATACGCATCTGAAAAATGTGTGCAATATTGATGTTGAGTCTAGACTTCGCAAAACTACAGAAGCATCCTGGTTGTATTTCACTTGAATTATCCAAATAAGCCAGTCTGTGGAGGTCTGGTACAGGACATAAATGATAACTTTAAATTCTTCTTTGGTTATCTCTAGGAGGATAAAGCACAAAGAAGAAAATGCAGGGCAGGGAGGAAGTGAAGACATTATCACAAAGAATTATTTGGTTGGGGGGAATCTTTTCCTGCACATCAATACACACATTCCTTAATGTGCTGTAAATAATGGTTGGAAAATTTTCTTTTTAAAAAGGAACATTTATAGAACACCTACTTTGAGTCACTAAAGCTGAAGTAATAGCATTCATATTATATTACTACTTCCTTATGAGTTAAGCAGACTTTTTTGAGTTTCATGAAAAACTAGCCAATTTTTCTAGGAGAATGCATTCTATAGAAAATGTACTCCCAGCTCAAAGTTTCAACCTATGAAGTTATCAAAACAATAACATGATAACAACAGCTTCTTTGGTCAGCTTGGTCATCCCCTTCAATTTTTTTCTGCTCTCCAGGGACTTTCAGCTCCTCTCCTCCACTGTCATTCTTACTCAAAGGTATGACTTACTTCACAGAGAAAACCAGAGTAGAGAGAAATTGCCCCCCAACCCACCCACTGAAATGACAAATCTCCTTGTAATCACACCCATCAGCTCCTCTTTCCCCAGTGCTATAACAGAGCAGCTGTCCCTCTTTCAACTTATGGTAAATCTGTCTATCTGGGCAGTAGATTGTATCCCTTCCTGCCATCCCAGGCAATTAACACCCTGATTACCTTTTCAGTAGTTTAATGTCAACATATCCCCCAATACGAGATTCTATCCATTGGCATTCAAGAATGTTCACAAGTACCCTATCTTAAAAGCAAACAAAATAAAATAAAAAGTCAACCTCCCTCCACACCTCTTCCTTCCAGAGCTATTGTCTGTTTCCTCCCCCTTAGTAGAAACTTCCAGAAAGAATTTTATCTTTACTTGTTTTCTCTCTTTCTTTACCTTCTATTGACACTTCAGCCCATTGCAATCTGGTCTCTAGTCCTGTTCCTCCATCGCCCCACTGAATGACTCTTGGAAGAGTCAACTCTGAGTAACCATCATACCACTAAGTCCAATTGCATTCCAGTCCTCATTGGAGTGGAACTCTTAATAATGTTCCACTCTTGTCCAGAGCTTCCTTTTAGAAACTCCCCCTCCTCTTGGCCTTCATGGCAATAGGCTCTCCTGGTTTTCCAATTACCTCCCCAGCTGCTCATTCTCAAGGTCTTTTGTTACTTCATTGTGGCAATCCGGGCTTTAAAGGGTCCTTAACATCCTATCCTGGGTCTCCTGAAATTTCCTCAGCAATTTTATCCATTTCTTCTACTTTAATTGCCATCGTCTACAGGTCAGTGACTCACAAACTTAAAATCTCCAATCCAAACATCTCCTCTGAATTCCTAACTCATTTGATTTTTCTCAAAAAGACCGGAAACTGAACCTAACCCCAATCAAATTCATGATCTTCCTTCCAAATTAACCTTTTGCTACCGTCCCTTTGCTTACATGAAGGCACTTGTACCCATCAGTGGTGAGGGCCTGAGTCTTATGCATCACTGTTGGTAACACCCTCTCCTTCATTGGCTTATCCACCACCATCTGTCCTGTTAGACTTTCTCAGTACATCTGGAATGCATCTTTTCCAATCTCCACTGCCAGGTCTTTGTTGAAGTTCTCCTTTAGATTCTACTATGGTTACTTCAGAACTGGTCTCTTCATTTCTTCCCTTGCGCCACCCATAACCCATTCTACAGGCAAATGCCAGAGTCATCTAATAAAAATACAAAATGAAATCACATTCTTTGAGAATAAATTCAACAATTCTTAACTGTTGTGGCCACTGTTTGATAATTTTAAAATTATTTTTATTGATTTCTTTCAAAATCCCTTAAAATTTTAGCTACTTACATAAAACTATGATTAAATATTAAGAGGCAGCCACTTTTCTATTTTGGTTGCTCAAATTATATTTTAAAGATTGCCCTATTTAAAACAGTCCTTTCAAATTTTGAATATGTTCTCTCTAATGATGTCTTTATTGATTTGATGAGTGTTTCTGTTGGTTATAATTATTTTAATTTTCCAATTTAAAAGTAATCCAATGAAGGCAAAATCATTTAATATTGTTATCTCTGACAAATAATATAGTTTTCAAATATGGCTATAACCTCTACTCTAGAAATGGTTTGAATCTAGCGTGATTCAAAATTTAACGTTGTCTTTCTTCATCTTGTTGGTATTAAAAACACTGTATACAAAAACTTCAAAATGTAACTTTGTTTTAACATTTTAGTTGGTAAGTGGTTTCTCCAATATTTGATGAATTTCAAGGTAAATTTTAAAAGGCTAAAAAGGTAGAATCAAAGTGAAGATTCATTTGTTTATTTCCTTCCTTCTCTGTCAGTACAAATCAAGGAGATGGACAAAAATGAGACCCAGATGACACCCTTGCGTGACAGAGTCACTTGACAGAATAACCATGTTTAATAGGCTTATTTTAAACACTAGTTAATTAAAATTCCAACTTTTAATGTTTTCCAGTTTCACTTCATCTATTCATACATTTCAAAACTAGGTTAGCTCCTACTAAAAATATGGTGTTGTATTGCTTTTCTGAAATATATGGTTTTGATGTTTTCAAAAAACTTGACTAGACTTGATGCAGTTTTGAACTATAAACCCGAATCTCCATATTGCATGAATCTAGAGTACTTTGAGGGTGTTAGTGGCTCAAATGGCTTTCTGGGAGCAATCGATTTCGTCTATTTCTGACAAAGGGATGAGAGCCTGATGAAAGGAATGGAGCAGTTACCACCCAGTCTACTCTTACTGATGGGCCACGGTTCCAATCTGACTCAGGGAGCCCCAGCTGAAGGCCCTATTTCTGCAGCACCCCTAAGTGGGAGTCCAGGAAACTGGGCATTGCCCACTCACAGCCTCTGCAGGGCGTTCTGGGGCTGCGGTAGGGTACTCTTCCCTTCCCTGGAACTGGGTCCTACCAAGTCCAGGGATTTGTTCTATCAGGGAAGAATAATGTGCTCAAGAGACCAAAATAAAATCAACCCAGGAACACTGCCAAATTCTTCCTCTGTCTATCACTTATTCTCATATAGAGCCGGCCTGTCTCCACGCTGGGGAATTGCAAAAATCTAAAACTGACCCCTCTCACCACTTAGTGGAATCCAACAGCAAAGGAAAAAGGTTGTTAGCAAGGACAATTTGCTCTGTACCAACCCACTGGCAGGCAATTCTCAATCAGTACGGTAGGGCTCCATTACCCAGCACTGTGTGTGGAAACTGAGGAGTCTAGAAAAACCTCAGATCAGCTAAAACCAGGGAAATCAGAGGCAGAACTTAAATATGACATTTCCTTCTGAGTCCATAGTGCATCCCTTATTCGCTGGTTGGAGAAAGCTGGCAAAAGCGCTCAGCTGGAGGCAGGCGTTTTCTGTGTGTTGAGGCGCGGGAGGAGCCATTCCCCTTGGGAAAGGCAGTAGGGAGCGGTGGGCACAAGGTCGGGGTGGGGGCAGTCGCTCCGGAGTGCATGATCCGGTGGCTTTATTTGTTGGCCTGGCGGGTCTAGGCTGGGAAATGCACACTCAGCAGGGAAAGGGGAAGAGAGATTGGCGGCAGTTTTCTAAAAACAACACAGCTCAAGTCTCCCGCGTGTGCCCCCTCGCTCACCCCGCCGAGGCGCAGAGCGATCCAAACGGGCGCCCCGGAGCGAGCGCGGAGGCCGGGTCCCCCCAGCACGCAGGCGGGCCTCGGAGACTCCAGGCCGGGTGGCCGCAGCTCCCGCCCGGTTCCCCTTCCCTGTCAACCTGCCAGGTCCTGAGAGGCGCCTCTCCCTCCGAGCCTGGACCAAGGTCGCTTCAGGTCACCCTAAATCTGATGATGCCTCTCACCCGGCACAGCTAGGGGCTGGGACTGGCGGGGCTGCACCTGGGGAGGCGGCGACTTGCGCGGGTAGTAGCCCAGAGCCCGGGCTGCCTCTGCGGCGCTCGCTCCCCCGGGGTCTGCGCTGGGTGCGGTCGGCGCCCCTGTCTCGCCTCCCGCCTGCCTGGGCGCGGGGCTGCCCACGGCTTCGACACTGCTTCAACACTGCTTCTTCCGCTCAACGCAGGCATTTAACTCCCAGCCCTTCGGTACCCCACTTCCCACTCCGTGCCTTCCAGGGGTCCGACAGCTGAGAAGAAGGAGGAAACTGGCAGAGGAAGGAGGCTCCCGGGGGGGCCGAGTCTCCAGCTAGGCGACCGGGAATCCCGGGGCTTGTGGGGAGGAGAAGACAGGCTTGACCCTGGGCGAGAGAGTGGCGAGTGCGGGCCCCGCAGGTGCACCCCCCACTGGCCTGGGACCCGCCTGCACCCCGAGGGACGCGCGTCACTGCGCCCAGCCCGAGCCGCGAGCGCGCAGTCCTGGCCTGGCGCCCGCGCGCCTTGGGCTTTCTCCCTGCCCGCCCCTTTTTCTTCCGCCAAAACCTTTGACCAGAGTCTCCTTGCCAGCATTCCTACCACCCTTTGGCCAGCTATTTGTGCCAGGTAGGAATCAGGCTGCACTTTGGCTGTGTGTGTAGACGCCAATCCCCAGGAGGTGTGTGACCTTTTCACCTTACCCACAAACTCCCTGGGAGGTGGCCCGTGAGCATTGACCCTTCTCTGGGGACTCATCGGTGACCACAACCTGTTTGTTCCCTGAAATGTCCTTGCTTTTCGCATCTACACACGCTTCCTGCAACAGTTCTCGGAAAACCCTCGGAGATGGGCCTGGGGGGCATCCAGCGGGCTGGGGGCACGCGCCGCTGTGGGAAGTGGGGGTGGCAGGAGCTCGAGGGCCGGCGTGCACGTTGCCTGTGGCTGGGAGCGGGCACTGTGAGGGCGCAGCCAAGAGCACCCCTCCCCCGTTCCTCTTTCCCTCCCTCGGGATACACAGAGAAACGGAGGTCACCCGACCCCTGATTTCCACACCCCTCCCTAACACCTGGGCTCCCAGACAAGGTTGGGCGGGGTCGGGAGGCGCTTGCCCCTCAGCTTGGAAGGCGCAGCACCTCCCCCCTCCGGTGTTCCCTCTGCCCGAGAGGAACGGGCACCAAATCTCGGGAAACAATAAAGCCTCTGCGGCGCGCAGAGGGCACCCGGGAGCGATCGGCACCCAGCCGCGCGCCCTGATGCGGGCCAGTGAGGCCGCGTGGGGCTGTAATCCGGCCTCGCCCGCCCAGGCGGTCTGACTTCGCTTCACACCGCAGCGACACTGCCACCCCTCTCCCCGCTTCGCGGTGCGGCTCCCACTCCAGCCCGGCTTTCCCCTCCTCGCCCTCCAGTTCTGGGCGGAGGCGTCCAGGGGTGCCCCGTGGCTCCCCGCCACAGGTCTCAAGCTGGCGCGATGAGGAGTGGCAGGGGGTGACCCTGCGCTCCTAGCCGCCGCGGGCGCGGACCCCAGGATTTGAAGTTGCGAGAAGCCGCCGCCACCTCCCGGGCGCTGAGCACTGCGCGGCGGCGGGATCTACGCCTCCAGGAGCTGCCCAGCTCTCCCTCTAGGGGTGCAGAGCGAGCACGCGAGGTGGGCTGGCCAGACCCCGCGGCTGGCACCGACCTCCGCGCCCCTTCCTCCGACGCCCGCACCCACGCGCCCGGGGCGCAGACTCCCAGCGCCTTCCTTCCCGCGGAGATCCCTGCAGAATCTCCGGGAAAGACAGACAGACGGACGGGGAGAGCACTCGGAGGGAAAGTTGTTCCTCCCAGTCTCCTGTCAGGCAATTACAGGCGAGCCCGAGCTGGGAGAGGGGCGGGATGAAGCGAGGGAAGGGCTCTGGAGTGGGGGGAAGGCCGCAGGAGGGGAGGAGGGGGTGCAGTTGGTGAAACTCCTCTGTCTCCCGCTCATCTTTTCATTGCTCGTTCCTCTCCTTCCCGCAGACACCCGGACCTCCCCTGGGCGCCAGCTCCGCGGCTCCAACGGGTCCAGAAACAAGCCGGATTTTTTTTTTTTTCTTCCTGGAAATTGGCTTTGGTGTGTGTTGCACTACCTCCCTCCTCCCCCCCCCCCCCACAGTCCCCCTCCCTTTTTTTTTTTTTTTTTTTTTTTTTTTTTTTTTTTTTTTTTTTGAGACATGGCCCGGGCAGTGGCTCCTGGAAGAGGAACAAGTGTGGGAAAAGGGAGAGGAAGCCGGAGCTAAATGACAGGATGCAGGCGACTTGAGACACAAAAAGAGAAGCGTTCCTCTCGGATCCAGGCATTGCCTCCCTGCTTTCCTTTCTCCAAGACGGGCTGAGGATTGCACAGCTCTAGGCGGAGTTGGGGCTCTTCGGATCGCTTGGATTCCCCTCTTTGCTGCATTTCCCCCCACGTCCTCGTTCTCCCGCGTCTGCCTGCGGACCCGGCGAAGGGAGAATGGAGAAGGGGCTGCCGCTCCTCTGCGCCGCGCTCGCCCTAGCCCTCGCCCCGGCCGGCGCTTTTCGCAACGGTAAGTGACAGGCGGAGGCGCGGGTGACAGCGGCGCCCAGGCTCCCAGCTGCCCGCCCCGGACTGGGGCTCAGGCGGGGCTTCCCGGGATCAGCCGGGAACAACCGACTCCCGGGCGAAGGAAACTTTTATCTGGGAGGAGAGATGAAGAAATGAGATCAGGCGGTTTAGGGCAGGAGGATTTCAGGTCTTTGGGCTCCCTCCTGACGTTGATCATTGGGCTGCGGGGCTTTTCCTTACCTCTGCTACAAGACAGAGCTGCCTACCTTCCCCGATCAGCACGCCAATTATCTTAATAATGTTTCCTCCCAAAGGCAATTAGAAGAGACTCCCTTTCAAAAATCTGATGGCTGTTGAAAGTTAATGAACACTTTACCAGGAGATCTTACTTCCTGGTTCCTTTGCTGAGCCCCTAAGCCGTTTCCTCTGGTGGGTGATGGCCAGAGATACCGGTTTGTGGGTTGATGAAACTCCCTCCCCCGCCTTTGTACATCTTCCCTAATCTGTCTGGAGTATGACTGAAAGTTACATAGTGTCAATACAGGAATCTGATATATACAGTGTAAGGCACCAGGATATCTGAAAATCTCTAAGCTAGTTGCAGCTTCCACTCAGCTTTTAAAACTACTCACTGTTAAGTAAATGAAAAACTATACTGGGGTCTAAACAGTACCATGTAACCTAAATAATGTGTTTTAAAATGGGATCTGGTTGTAGGCATGTTTGACTTCACACTGTAAAGTAAGTGCAGGCAACGGTATGCAATTATCTTTACAGTAAGTCGTCAGCAATTGTTATTAACTAATGATCAAATATTTACTTTTGTCTGGCTTAGATTTCAATCACAGTAATTAGAAGAAAAAAACATCCACTACTTACTGTGGTATATTGTTTTAATAAGAGACCGCGAGTGGAGGGCCTCATACCAACAGGAATTTAAATCACATCTTTATGATGGAAGTTAATCTCTCTAATATGCTTTTTCAAGGTTTTGTGATTTCAGCAATGGATTTCCCTCAGCAGCTACTAAGCAGTATTCTAAAGAGATGCTTAAAGCAAAACACATGCAAAAAAAAATTATGAACATGGAGTTCAACTTATTAGTGAACCCAAGTTGATGGCATTTTTCTATAATCTGGCAGGAAAGCAAGATACAAAAAAATTATGAATGTAGAGTTCAATTTATTAATGAACCTGAGCTGGTAGCATCTTTTTATATTCTGGCAGGGAATGAAATAGCTTTCTCGTCCAACTGAAAGAGCTCAAATGGTTGGACTAGAAATTATAGTTACCCTGTCCTCCACAACTCTTTGAGACTAAATCCATAGCAGGGGTGTTCACAAGATAGATTTGAAGCTCAATGCAAAGAGCTATCAGACTTTAGGTTGTGAACTACACAAATATATATGCAGTACACACACACACACACACACACACTTCTTAATTTTCTTAGCAGAAATGTGGGGAATGCTGAAAATCTGGCTTTAGTTGGTGAGCTTGACCAGCAAAAGCCATGTTGCTATGCTTGAAGTGACCAGAGCCAGAAAATGCCACTGTAACTCAGCAGACCTCTTAAAGCCATGTCCACCTCCTCTAAGTAACCAGTGTCTGCTAAATTAATTCATTAACCTTATTTAGGACTAATGGTCCAGAGTCATTAGAAATTGCTCTTTCTTAATCAACTGCTAGAGAGATTTAACAGAGCCAGGGAGTCTAGCAGTCCACATTATCTTATTACACTGTCACTTTCTCAGAAGTCACAGATTAAAGAGCTCTGGTGTGGTACCAAGTCCACCTAAATGTCTTCTGAAGTGACTCTGCTGAGTGACTAGAACCAGGGCTGTTTTATTTCACTCCTGTAACAGATGCCAGACACTACCATGATGTTTGTCCAGAGCTGGAGGAGACTTAATGAGACAAGGTCACTTTCCAAGTTTTCTGCACATTCAGAATAATGCAAGAGTCTCAGTAGAATCACATAACAGAGTCCAACATGATCATGAGCTGAGATTTTGAACTCCAGTTACAACATCATTTCTTCCTGGCAAACCTTACACTTTTACAATCCAATGCAAAGGAAACCAGAATAAGACTACCCCCAGTCTAAGGAACAAAGTCAAGCACCTAGTGATTGAGAAAAACAATATAACTTATATTGTCTTCTTTTTAATTTATGGGAAATGATTTCTGTGATGCACGCAGCTTTATGCATTTTTGATGTGCACTTTATCTTTCATTTCCATGTGACCTGGTTTTCCTGTAATAAAATTCTGTAGATTTATAAATTCATGCTGAGAGCAAAGAATGCCATTCTCTTTCCACAGAGAATCTATTAGATGCAGTGTTAAAATCTATATATACCATTACTGAAAATTTGTGATTGATAGGCTTATATATTTCACTGCTTTCATACCTGTTTCTCTTGTATAGTTTATGCACCAAATTTTTATTGCTCAAAATTAAGCATCAATAAATGTGGCAGCATTTCAGGCTGAGGTGCTCCAGTATGAAATCCATCATAAAATGTGACAATGAGAATCTATGCTGAACAATAAGGCAGTCCAGAGACTAGTTTATTTGGTTTATTTGGCTTCACTTGAGCATTTTTGAAATGAAGGCTCAAAACGAGTTAGCTCACCTTTCCCAGAATGTGAGAATGTGGGTTACCATATGTGATACCCACACCTGTGTGGTGGGTTATTTTTCACCCAACATTTAGGTAATTAGAATTAATGCCATGTGGCTATTTACTTTTTTTTTTCTGCCCCTTTGCTTTGATCTGATTTTTAAGAATGAACAACTTTACTTGGAGAAGTAAAGCAGAATTATTTCTGCTTCACCAAATATACTTTGTTCTCTGTTGATTTGGATCTCAAGAGCAGAGATAACTCAAAATCACTTAGATTTATGGGCAGATAAAACAACAACAACAAAAGGTTTGGCTTTAAGCCAATCAAAGACAATCCCCACTGATCAATGACATAGACCAGGCTTATCATCAAAAAACAACACAAGGGGTCGAACAGCATCTTTCAGTCACTTTCCACTTAGAACTTGCTACTTAATGTGATTACACTTCTTGGGGGATAATTAAGTCTAGCAGAAGCTCCCAGGGGACCATGTTAACATCAATTGAGGGGATTTAATGTTTTTAATGCTAGAAGACCTTTTCCTTAGGAAGAAACTTCGTGGCCAGGCGAAGAGTCCTCTCAGATCTCAGTTGGCTTTCTGCCTGAGTCAACCTTCCTGAGATCAAAGAGTGTTTTTTTTTTTTTTTTGTGGCGTGTTGCACTCAGGGCCACACGAAGGACTTACGGGGACCTTCTAAAGTTCCCCTTAAAAAGTTAGGGAATGTTTAATAACCGGTAATTTAGATATAAAGCTAGATTACCTAAGAGATTGTCAGGAAAGATCTACTAAAATCTTACTTGTATTGCAGATAAATGTGGCGATACTATAAAAATTGAAAGCCCCGGGTACCTTACATCTCCTGGTTATCCTCATTCTTATCACCCAAGTGAAAAATGTGAATGGCTGATTCAGGCTCCGGACCCATACCAGAGAATTATGATCAACTTCAACCCTCACTTCGATTTGGAGGACAGAGATTGCAAGTAAGTGGGAATGTGTTTGAACAGGGCACCACAGCACCATCTAGTGGTCACGCCTGTCTACGGGGGGGAGTCAGTGTGTACAATGTAGATTATAAATGGATCCAGGAGGGATTCCAGTCTCAGCCAGATTATATGTCAATGGTATAGAAATTGAATTACGTTAAGTGATTTCTGAGTTTCCCAAACCAGGAATATTATAGTTAAATGTGTAATCTCTCATACTCCTTCCTGTTAGCACTTTTGGTTTGCGAACTCTTTTGTTAAGAAATGTATACACTATGTATGTTTCTTTTTGCTTTCTTTTTTTTTTTTTTTTTTTCCTGGAGAGGGGAAGAATTAGAAACTCAAAAATCTCACTTGCATTTTTATGAAATACAGTGGATCACTAATATATATCGCATCCACAGATAGTGGGATTGGAGATCTCACTGAGATACATCAAACTGTGGCATATCTTATGATTAAGAACTGCATCTTACTAAGTTTGACATGGAAAAAACAAATTGCCATTGAATAATGACAATTATTCTTATTAAGTTTGACATGGAAAAAGCAAATTGTCATTGAATAATAATAAGGCCTACATGATAAGCCAGATGAGGGGTTTTGTAAATGGTGGATTACTGATTAAAATACTTTTATGGAAAATGTTAGAAAATAATTGGTAAGACACAATGAATACAATGGGAACTCAAATACACATCAGTGTTTCATCCATCTGCTTAGTCTTGCTATCTCTATTGTTAAGTTTCTAAACATTAACTTATGCCAGATTTCGTTATTATGAAGACATTCTCACTACGAGACAGTCGAAATTATATTTCCTCACTTTATGTGAAAGAACTGGTATGTGGATATTGCTTTCCACAGTATCGAAAGTATGTTTTTACCTTGCACGTAGCAGTCCACTCGGATACATATTTGCTGGTCTCTCTTGACACCCAACAGACCCCCTGTCTTTGTCTTTTACACGTTATCCCATTCTGACACACTGAAAGTGGTGTAGTCTCCAGAGACTTGAACCTGAATATCCATCTTTTATTAAGTTTGTACATATATAAATAGTTTTATCAAAGAAAAATAATCAATTTAAATATCAATTCTAAAGTGTTTCTCAGGGACTGAGAGGTTTTTGCAAATTTTAAAGTGGGTCAGTTTGGTGTAACTGTATATGCTATCTATAGACTACTGCTACCACTAGACCTAAATATTATTTTGCAAGTATATTCATTGTTAAAGACAGTCTATTTGAACACACGTTTCTTTTGGGAAAGAACAGAGTAATATCAAAATCTTCCTACCTGTAGAAAGCGCTCAACAACCTGTTGAGTTGGTATAGTAAACTAGCTTTTCATGGTCAGACAGATGAGGGCATCTGGTTCATTCAACATTTTGGTGCCTAGAGAATTAGTATAAATCCATAGGCTGATGATCAGTTTCCAAATAATCAATGTATACTACAGTGCAATAAAATTACACCAATTCCAATTTAAACTTTGCTTTGTGATTCAGAAGTGCTTCAGGGCATTATATTGACTTTTTAATTGTATATGGAAGTTACCATTAATAGTGTTACAGTGACTGCTTGGAAACAAAGAGTTCATGGTATTTATTTGTTTATTTTGCTAATATTCTTTATGGTGGTTTTTACAGTGTCAATCACCTACACAATCTGGATACTTGTTTTCTATTATATTTGATATACTTCATTATTATTATTATTATCAGTAGTAGTAGTAGTAGTAGTAGTAGTAGTAGTATTTGCTTTTTGACCATGTTTAAACTGCTGTAGGAGAACTTCTGGTAAAACTTACTCAAGTAATAACATTATTCCAAAAAATAAAGTGATGTTAGAATTCAATAAACTGACATTTACTAATTTCTAATCTGGAAATCATGACCATCAATACATGTAACATAATACTTAAAGAATTCAGAATAATCACTAGTTATTGGCAGTGGTGTGGTGGTAAATGTTTAACAGCTGGCTCTTTGGAGAAGACAAGTCAAGTCCTGACCTGTATGTAGCACATGCCAATTTCTGTGGTGTAAATACTCTCATCATAGCCAATTTCAAACTACCCGTGTGATGTCACTGCCCAGACTAGCAAAGAAATGTGCACAGTTGGTTCTTATGAGCTGTTGGGCACCAGATCCAGCACACAACAGTAGTAGAAATTTAAGAAGGGAAGCCAGTTGAATCACTTAATATATGTAAAGGGCTTACAATTCTATTTGCACATTTCTTCTGGGAAAGAACAGAGTAATATAAAAATCTTCCTACCTGTAGAAAGCACTCAACAACCTGTTGAGTTGGTGTGGTAAACTAGTTTTCATGGTCAGGGAAATGAGGTCATCTGGTTCATTCAACATTTTGGTGCCTAGAGAATTAGCATAAATCCATAGGCTGATGATCAGTTTCCAAATAACCAGCGTATACTAATTATTACAACAGCATCTCACACTATTAAGATAGTGTCTAGCTTACAGTGGTGTCTAGCTCACAGTTAACCTTAAATAATGTTTTGTCATATCATGGTGTCAGGTAGGGTATGAAGGGATTAAAGGAGCACCTTTTTGGTTAGTTTTCTTTTTAAAAAGTACAATAAAGGATTATTGTAATTCATAGAAAATAACAATTTTAGTGATATCTGCAAAGTATTTGAGAAACTGACATGACCGAGAAGATGTTACCTAACAATCTTATGATGGTGACTTTGCTTTTTTAATGCTACAGAGTAAGGTGATTTCTTAATTGTCCCAACTGAGGCTTTGCTCTCTGTGAAGGTGCCATCTCCTGACCAAAGTTGAAAGGCTGATATATTTAGCCTGATGAAGTCAATGGAGATTAGATCCATGGAAAATATCTTCGCGCTGTGTTTTGAAGTGTTGCAATGTGATCTTTTTATCAATGAGAAACTCCAGAAAGATACAGGAAGAACAGCATAAAGCACTCCTTTCACTATCTTTCTAAGCTGATTCATATGAATGACTCGTGCTCAGTGCTGAAGGGTGCATTTGAGATTCTACAAATGTGGCAAAATACTTACCTCCTTTTGTGAAGGCTCTGAGATGAATCCATAGTTCTAAATTTTACAGGGGATTGGAATACCCCAAGAAAACAAAAAACAAAAACACGGGAACACCAGAAATTCTTTGAAGAACAAATTCATAGACTTCAAAGTTTAGATTAGATTCCTAAACACATAGTTTTGTTATTAGGGTTTTTTTTTTTTTTTTTGTACTTTATATCAGGCTATTTACAAAAGTGGATTTGAAGTGGCACAAAACTAGGCACAGTTAAAACCACATTCAGAAAGCTGGTGAGCTTTTAGTTACCACTCCTTTTAAGAACAAACTATTCATCTTATTTAAGATATTTAATACTTTTCCTTGTTTCAGCTACATTATATGTCTGTTGGCAGTAAAAAATATTTGCTATACTGATGTCATAGGGCTACTAGTAGGATCAAGTAGTAGATAGGAAAGCCCTTTTAAAAGGTAAAAGTGACCCTCAAAATAAGTTGCCATTATTATGATATCTTTAACAAGTTGGTGATTTTTAGAGCATTTGGAAATATGAAACTAAACATACGTCAAACTAAATCTGTTGATCCAGTAATGAGATGATTTGCACATGATACACCCTGCATTTTCTGTTGAAATGGTCAGTACTTGTACAGTCAACTTTCACCCTGAGAAAGCTTAAGAAATCGATGTCTTAGCACATTTGCTTATTGTGAAACACCTTTGAAACCCAAGTAAACAGTTTTATTTTGCAGAGTATAGGGATGGTTAAGTCATTAGACCAGCCACATAGTTCTGGCAGAAAAAAAATATTTTTATTCAGATTTTTATTGTTTTATGTATAATTAGGTAAAAAACATCATTTCATAATCTTAACAATACAGTATACAGTCACAACTTCTCATGTGAATAGCACCAAGACTGACCCAGTTCATAAGAAATTCTGGACCATACATTGCAAAATGGTTGTTAAGTTTTTGCAGTGGCTATCAAAGGTGGATATTTCATTAGGAAAATTACATGTGTAAGTTGTGCCCCAGTTAGTTTTAAAATGTAACATTCTGTGTCTATGCCACCACTGAATGAGGTTTCATTTCAAATAAGCATCAGAACCATAATACTATAACACCTTAATTCTTTCATTGAACAAGAATTGGTGTAAATCAGTCAGTCAACAGAGCAGTGGAGCATCTGTCTGCAGGGCTAACACAGGCCTGGGATTTCTAGCTAGATATATGCATGATTTTATGATTCAGTTGAGAGGATTCTAGAGAATGCTTACGGAAGCAGGTGTTGAGGGAGAGGAAGGAATGTTGATTTCTTTTTTGCCAGCAAAATCCTGCACACTTGTGAAGTGTCAAAACATAATTAAAAGTAGAAAAGCAACAAAGAAGTGACCAGTGGAGAGTTCTCGGAAAGACATGTTCATTGCACATTGAAAATGACTTTCAGTGTTTACATTGAACTAGTTAGATCTTACTCCACTAAAGTTTTCTTCAATGGTAAGGCAGACATCTTGAATCTCATAAAAGTTTATATCTGTATAATAAACAAGAATGTCATTGATACGGTAGTTAGAATTTATGAAACTTCTCCAGTTTCCCAGCAATGCACACAATCAACATGATAATTTATAATGGTTTGTGACAAATACTGCTGAGCAAAGAGGTGTGTGGTTACATTCAGATCAGATGTCACCATCCAGGGAGCAATAAACATTTCACAGACATTGGGTTAAAAACATTAAGGAAATGAATGCAAAGCTCTAACAAAAGTCTAAAAAGGTGGTAGTGTTGGGGGAATCAAACCCAGTAGTGCTTTTCCTACCGACAAGAAGAAAATCTTACTTACCGACTTCAGTGTCTGATTTGAAGTGCTGTTTCATATCATGGCATAGTTGCTTTTTTCATCTATGATTTAGATTCGTAATCTCTCCTATGTGTAACCAATAATAAGCATATTTTTCCTAACTCAATGCATTCAAAGGCTGATTGCATTCTTGTAACTTCATAAGAAATTTAACCATAGTGAAATTATAAGCAAATAGAGATGATATTCTTTTCAGAATTTTGTTGGAATAATTCACACACTGTTTCTTTAATGCTACTTGTTAAATTACCTACATTATTACAAACTTTGAAACAGTGCTAATGTCTTTTATTTTCAGAGGATATAAACTTATGGAATGAAAAATAATCTGCCCCTTGGTTTCTCAAATCTGATTATTCCTGCACATTTACATTTATTCCTGCACATTTGCACTTATTGGCACTTTTTGGAGTATAAGTTCCATTTTCTGTTTTCCTGAGTAATATTTTCTGTTTTCATCTTTCCTTATTATTATTAGCATGGATTTTTTAGGATTAATTTGGATTTTTTAAAAATGTTACATTAAAATACTATTTATCTCAATCACTGAGTTTTTGGCTTTTTGTATCCAAGGGAAGTGCCTCACTCTAGTCCTGTATTTTAGAGCATCACTTACACTAAAGCAAAATCCTTGTTTTATGGGAAATGGAATTTTTTAAGCCAAAATACATCTCTATTTTCCATATGAAATAGAGAAGAATATATACCTTTAGTAAAGTATTATATATATTCAGAAAAATACACAACACAAGTATAAGAGCTGATAAAATTTTGCAAGGTGGATACATCCATAAAACCAATCTCGAGGCCAACATTTCCAGCTTCCTAAAAGCCCTCTGATGTCACTTTTAGTCACCAACTTTTGCCCTCAAGGGCAATTGATGTCCTACCTTATGCGACTTCATTTTTATACATTTCAAAATCAGGTAAAACTAAACTGGAGTCTTAGAAGTTTTTATGTACCAGCCAGGCACGGTGGCTCACTCCCAACTTTTGGGAGGCAGAGGCAGGTGCATCACTTGAGGTCAGCAGTTCAATTGAAAACAGCCTGGCCAACATGGTGAAACCCCGCCTCTACTAAAAATACAAAATTAGCTGGGCATGGTGGTGCATGCCTGTAGTCCCAGCTACTCGGGAGGCTAAGGCAAGACAGTCACTTGAACTTGGGATGCAGAGGTTGCAGTGAGCCGAGATCTGTGCCATTGCACTCCAGCCTGGGCAACAAGAACAAAATTCTGTCTCAAAATAAGAAGCCTGTGGGTACTATCCTTGAATATAGACAGTGAAAGTCTTTGGAGTGGATATAGAAAAAGTAGGCACTATTTCTAATCAAAAAGCAGAATACTACTGATGCATTTTCTAATTACTTTCAGTGGCTACTGAAGGAAGTATCTCGTCTTTATTTCAAAGTTTTCCATCTGGAGCCTGCTTTTTATGCAGGTTTTCTGTGCAAGCAAATTCAGAAACATCCTCCTTTGCCTTATTTTTCTTCATCTTTTTATTTCTGGTTTTGATCTCTAGTGACTTCTCAATATGAGAGACACCGCCACCAAGCTCCAGTCAGTTAAAAAACTATTGGGGGAAGAATGAACCCTCCTCACAACAACTGCAGGCCAAAGTTGCTACTACTACTTGCAGCATCCTTGGTTATTACTCAGGCAGATAACTATCTACTTTCTTCCTTTTGATTTTTTTCCCCATTAGCACTGAATTTAATTTGAATAGAGCCTCCAGTGTTTAATAAAATTAATTTACTTTATTATTCTTTAGTATAAGCAATCACATTTGATCGTAATGAATTTTGAGTATTACGAGGTTGTTTTGTGTTAGGCATTTCTGTAATTTAAAGGAAGCAACTTTTGCGAGTTAAAGGAGAAGGCTGGTTGAAATCTTATCAAACTGAATCAACATGTGCATGGCATTTCCAACGAGATTTCACTTTAGGGAGCAGGCACTTAACTGATCCAAGTGAGACATATGCCTTCAGCCGGCATGCACATTCTCAGCTCCTTTCTTTCCAGCATAAAACTTGATACTTGCATGCCTGCTGACATGGATCCACAGAAGCACACACACAAACACATATGTGTGTGTAAAGGAAGCTAAAAAATAAACGTAACTAATTGCAGTGGTAGTATTCATCCAGGCTGATCATTAAGCCTAAAGAAAAACAAGAAACAAAAATTCATGTTTGGATCAGGTTCCAAATGCCTTTTGCTTGGTTGTTCGTTATCCATCCTGATTGTAAGAGTCAGTGGCCTGGCAGTTCATTGCACCTTGAGAGGAGGGTTCTCCTGCTCTTCTCTGGTTGATTGGCCTGTATCTGGTATCTAGAGCAGTTAGTACTGTCTTATGGTTGAAACAATTCAGAATCTTCACAGATAGGAAGTGAAACACGTTCATTCAGAGCTGTACTAAGTTCTGCAGAGGAGCGGAGGAAGAAAAAAACACAAAACAAAAAAAACAGAGTATTTTGGCTTCCGTCTCAATTCCTTTGTAGAGTTCAAGTTCATGGAGAACTTTTGCCTTGTAACGTGGTCTTCCTCCTCATCAAGCCCAGGTCTTTATTGCTAGATCTTCTTTGATAAAGATGTTGCTTTCTTCTTTAATTTAAATAATCATAGAGTGTTTGGGAAGGAATAATTATGACTTTTTTTTTTTGAAAAAACTATTTATTTATTTAAAACATAGAAAGATGGGGGTGGGAGGGACTTCTCACTATGTTGCCCAGGCTGGTCTCGAACTCCTGGGCTAAGCCATTCTCTGCCTCAGCCTCCCAAAGTAATGAGATTACAGGCGTGAGCCACTGTGTCCAACCTATGCCAGGCTCTTGCTGTTGAGTCTTCAATATGTGCCCACTATGGGGATGAGAACTCACTTTTCTCTCATCCTCATTTGACAGCTGAGATCCCTGAAGTTTGGAAAAGTTCTATCAACAGAACCCAAATAAACAGTTGCTGCCTCACAAATCTTTCTGTCTTTGTGATCAAAGTCACACTTGGATGTGTCTTATGAATGAGGAAATTCTCATGAAACGTTACCAGCTTATTTTTTCTTCAAGCAACTCTTTTATTAACAAGTTCTCAAGAAAGTTTAAGTATCAACCAACTAATTCTGAGGAAGGACTTAATTTTTAAACTTTAAGTTCAAATTAAATAAGCACTTGTGAAAACTGTGCACAGAAACTTTCAACCAATTGGTGGTTTTCCACTCAATTGAAGCTTGGCAGGAGTGGTGGCTCAGGTCTGTAATCCCAGTACTTTGGGAGACGGAGGTGGGAGGATTGCTTGAGGCCAGGAGTTCTAGGCTAGCCTGAGCAACATAGCAAGGCCCTCTCTCTACAAAAAATAAAAAATTAACAAATTGTGGTGGTGGGCACCTGTAATCCCAGTGCTTTTGGGGGCCAAGGCAGGAAGATCGCTTAGGCCAGGAGTTTGGAGTTTGAGGTGACAGTGAGCTATGATCTCGCCATTGCACTCCAGTTTGGGCAACAAAGCAAGATTCTATCCTTAAATTTTCCAAAGAACAAATAAATAAAAACTTGCTTTAACTTAAGAATGGAAATCCTGGGAAATAAATGTCTAAATTCTAGTGCTTTTTGTTGATGGAGTTTAAAAGCACAAAGCACATATAAATACAATGTTTATTTAAAGCCTAACAACCAGGCCGCACGTGGGTTTGATCTGTTCAACCGGTAAAAGGGCATATTAGATACCACTGTGTCCAATGCTTGTTCTTAGGCCCAGAGGTAAGAAGGCCTCATTCCCCTCCAAGCCCTGGTCATTTACTTAATCTCAGGTAAATAGCAGGGAAGTGTTCTTCTCCCACGGCTCCCTCATTCATGCAATTTCTATTCTTGCATTTGTCACGGTGGCTCTGTAAGGGTTAAAGGGAGACTGCTCAGGCACTGGGTTCTGCGGAGAAATGGAAGAGTGTTTTCTGAGAAGAAACAGATGCTCCAGTGTATTTTGTTTTTATCTGGGCGGATACTTTGTACAAGCAGCCAGCCAGGTTGGAGGTGATGGCCTGCTGCTTCGGTGATAGACTGCTATGTCACGGAGAGAGTTTCCAGTCCCGGGCTGTAAGAGGATGCTAACTGTCTCTCAATTCCAGTTCTTATATTTCTCCGGAATAGCCGAAGATGGCAAAGGCCAGTCGATATAGTCACGATTCCAAGTCCTTTTCTGGCTCTCTAACGCTACCAGCAGGACAACTATTATGCAAGATACAAGCAACCTGGGAAGTGGCATGGAAAGAATTAAGACGTGGTCAAAATCTTAATCTTACATAGATCACTTCAAAATATTTAAAGGCACTACATTCTTACATTTAAAGAGAAAAAGAACACACACTCTCGACTCAAAGATTAAAAACAGACACAAGTCTCTACAAACCTGGAATAGCTGAGGCTGACTTGGTCTGATGAGAGATTAGGTTGTTTTAGATGTGGTAACCCCTGGCTAACTAAGATCACTGTTTTATCTTTTTTAAAAAATCTCAGTTCATAGTTGTCTGTCTTTTTTATTCTCATACGAAGTGAGAAAGTGGACATTTATTTGTTTACACATTTGGTCACAGAAAAGATGGTAAAAATAATTTAAAAGGTAAATTTCTAGTCAGGCGCGGTGGCTCACCTATAATCCCGGCAGTTTGGGAGGCTGAGGCAAGCATCTCGGGAGTTCGAGACCAGCCCGGCCAATATGATGAAACCTTGTCTCTAGTAAAAATACAAAAATTAGCAGGATATGGTGGCATGCACCTGTAATCCCAGCTACTCAGGAAGCTGAGGCAGGAGAATTGCTTGAACCCGGGAAGCAGAAATCACAGTGAGCGGAGATCAGGCCATTGCACTCTAGCCAGGGCGTCACAGAGAGACTCTGCCTCTAAAATAAATAAATAAATAAATAAAATGTAAATTTCTAGATCAACTCACTGTTTTGGAAAGATGGCAGCCAGTCAAAGTGACAAATTCCAGTTAATGTGACAGTCTGACCACAGCACTCTCTGTAGAGTCCTCATTCTAACTGTACAAGTGCTCATCTCCCTTTTGGGTGGCAGACTCCAGCGAGACGAAAGCCAATTCTTACTTACTTATATTTCTACCTTTTACAGTCCCACAGAATACTTTGCACATGTAGACACTAGTTTAAACAGCTGACACTTGTACTGAACTCAAAATGAGGTATATGAAGAGTCGAGGTGAAAAACCGCAATGTGTCCCTGAGAAGCGTCTGTGACCCACAGTAGGTCATACGGAGAAGAGATCAGCAAAAATTCAGCAAAGAGAGAGTGAAAGGGACAATTTCAATAACTGCTGAAGTGGGTCGTCCGTCTGGATAACAACTTTTCAGAAGGCACTTAAGATAGCCACTCCCTGGACGTTGGAGTGGGTGGCTGCCTGTCCGCATTCAGAGAGTCTGGCCACATCCGCTCCTCCTCACTCCCTCCAACTTAATCAGAGGCACTTGACTTTGAATTTTGGGTCCTCTGATTCTCAACAGCAGTGGTAAGGGCTACGGATCGTCTGGAGAGAGACTGGGTTCCGGAGCAGGATTTTTTTTTTTTTTTTTTTTTTTTTTTTTTTTTTTTTTTGACAGAGTCTTGCTCTGTCGCCAGGCTGGAGTGCAGTGGCCCAATGTTGGCTCACTGCAACCTCCAGCTCCTGGGTTCAAGTGATTCTCCTGCCTCAGCCTCCCTAGTAACTGAGACTACAGGCACGTGCCACCACATCCAGCTAATTTTTTGTATTTTAGCAGAGATGGGGTTTCACCATGTTGGTCAGGCTGGTCTCAAACTCCTGACCTCAGGTGATCCACCCACCTCGGCCTCCCAAAGTGCTGGGATTACAGGCTGAGCCACCATGGGGCCCCAGAGCAGGTTTTTACACATGCCTGGCACGCCCCCTTGGGTCCAGAGTTTGTTCCTTCCGGTGGGTTCCTGGTCTTGCTGACTTCAAGAACGGAGCCCTGGACCTTTTTGCAGTGAGTGTTACAGCTCTTAAAGATGGCACAGACCTGAAGAGTGAGCAGCAGCAAGATTTATTGTGAAGAGTGAAAGAACAAGCTTCCACAGCATGGAAGGGGACTCCAGCGGGTTGCTGCTGCTGGCTGGAGTGGCCAGGTTTTATTCACTTATTTGTCCCCACCCATGTCCTGTTGATTGGTCCATTTTACAAATCTTTAGCTAGCTACAGAGCTCTGATTGGTGCATTTTTACAGAGCACTGATTGGTGCATTTTACAAACTTCTTGTAGAAAGGTTCTCTAAGTCACCACTGGACCCAGGAAGTCCAGCTCTTTTCACCTCTCACCCTCTTCCTTGATCAGTTACACTGTGGGAACAGGCTGCCAAGCCTAACTCAGATGTTTGGAACATATTTCAGCCCTGGCTCTATTAGAGTTCCTTATATTACCAAAGCTGTGCTAGCACCTTCCTCACTGCTATTAGGTGGGCACAAAAGTTCCTGTGGTTTTCGCCATTGAAAGTAACGTCCAAAACCGCGATAACTTTTGCGCCAACCTAATACAAAGGGTAGTCCATAATTTTATTTTTCAGTGAGGAGTGGCACTAAGCTAAGGAAACAGTGAGGGATTTTGTTTGTTTGTGTGTTTAGTACTGATTGGAATTGTCATTTCTGTTTTCCTTAGGAAACAGCTTTGCATTCTTCTTCCCGTTTATCTCAAAGCCAATTTCTTTGTCCGTGTCTGGGGACACTACTGAGTAACTATTAGGATACATAGGTTCAGTCCTTCCAGACATCCCCACTTCCGTCTTCAGCTAATCTAGCAACCTGATGTGTGTGTTAGTTCATTCACGCAAGCTGGGGATTTCGGATTGTCAGGGGATCCTGTTAGCAGCTCCCTGTGAAAAAGAGTTCTGGTGAATTAGGGATGTGCGTTACAATCGCACCTCTGCCATTCATTCTTGTCTGTGAGACTGGAGATGGGTCATATGGGCTGGGTCCCAATACGTGAATGGCTCATTATGGCACCATCAACATCGCGGATTTGACAATGTTAACCAGTACAGCCCAGGAAGATGTGACAATGACCAGGTTTCCTACATCAGAGTCTGCCTAAGTAATGCCACCTAGACACAGCTTTAATTCCGAAACAAAAGTGCTTTCCTTCCTCTACCTATCTCAGTAACACAGTGTTGATGAGCTAATGTAGATGGAAGTGTCTTATGAATATGAGACATACATATTTATAAATAATAAGACCTAGGTATTACTATAACAGGAAGTGCATCCGCAGGTTTTGTTCCTTAAATAAGTTCAGGCTGTAAACAATAACGTCTGCATCCTTAGGAGGAGACACTTATAAATATTTCAAAAGCACTGAAGCACTGCACATACGCACAATAGAGATAGTATCTATGCTCAGTGTGCATTCAGTCAATGAGAATTTCTGAGTGTTCTAATAAGTTGACCAGTTAAGTTTCTTATAATTGCAGCCTTCTGAAGATCTAGATGGATGGAGTTTTCTGGAAAACCTCATGGAAGATGCTATTTCAGTGTCACAAACTTGATGATAATAGCATCAATGACTTTAAAAAATATTATTTTTTCATGTGTGCTTGAGGACTTGTAAATATGTTCAGTGCATTCAAACCATAAGCCAGCCCATACTTAAATAGCAGTATTTAAGCCAATAGCTTTGTGGTTATTACACAGGATTGCCAGTCCTTGCCAATCAATTCAACCAAATAGTGGCATTATGTTCCTTTCCAAGAAAGAGAAAATGACATGGATTTTGTAGCATAAATCCACAAGGAAAGGCAAGCTGATAAATAAATGTTTTTTAAACTCATGTTCCATTCACATCATTTCCCCTCTATTTCTAGTATCCTCTGTCTTCTGACCTTGCTATCTCCTTCCCGCATTTCTAGTTATGACAGATTTTCCAGTAGTAGGGAGAGGAGTTGGTTCTTAGTGGAAACAACAAGGAGCATGCTTGCAGGAAGAATCCTGGGATCATGGCAGAGAAGAGGCTACTATTGTAGCTCCTTATCCCCACCTCACTATGTGGTACACATGATATCTGCAATTCTTCAAAAGCATTCTCAGCCCTTCTTCATTTCACATGGCTACAGATGTGGCTGGGAGATCCATCAGAAGGGATTGGCTTTCTTTCTTGTGGGACTGTTATGGGCCTCTGTGGGTCAAATGGATTCTGTAAGATCTAACTCTTTGTGAGTAGCAAAATTCTTCTTGGACCTTGTTACCTTGCAAGCAACTATTTCATATATATGTATATATATATATCTCACCCTCTGTCTCACTCTTTTTCTCTCTTTCCTATTACTGTCAAGGTATTGAAAGTGGTGACTGCAGTTCAGAACTCTACTTTCTTACTTAGCTGTCTTCAGCATAACAGTATATAACTTCAGCATAACATTGCCTCCAGTGGACAGAAAACTGTTTGCTCAAATCAAATACTCCAGTGACTCTTCTAATGCTTCAAAACATTGGCCAATTCTTGGCCCTAATTTCTCCAACCTTTGTGCAACCTTATATGTAATTGGCAACTCCCCAGTGTTGGGACTTTCTTCTCTCCTGCATCTCATGGTGCTGTGCCATCTTGGTTTTCTCCCCACTTTGCTGACCTCTTCTCTTTTTTGACTCTATTTCTCCTCCAACACTGAAATGTAGGCATTGGCCAGGGTTTTTTGCCTTTGCCCCAAATCTTTGCTCTCTAAATACCCTTTCTGATCTTAGCCACTAGGCTCAGATAATACCTAGCTTCCTGGATCTGACGTGAGCATTGGCCTCAGACTTACAAATTCTTTCTGGAGGATGTTGACCACCTGGAGGACTGACCATTTCCTAAATTAAAAACAAAAACAAACTTTGCATCTTCCTATGCAAATGACTTCTCTTCTGCCTTGTCTCTGTTTTACTGATTCCTTCATTTCTTACTTATCCAAATTTGAAAACTCTGGAATGTCTCCTGATTCCTATTAGTCCCCCACATCTAGTCAGTTTAAAGGCCTCTCACTTATCTACTATGTCTGTCCTATCTCTTCTGTTACATTTCTGCAGGTAATTTGCCAGATGCAAACACTGTTTAACCTATCCCTGGAGTGATTGCCATCAGCCTCCAAAAGAGGCTTTCCTCCTTCGTGCCCTCTGCTCAGAAGCATTTAGAATTCCCCATTTCCTCCCTGCCTCAGTCGGTGCTTCTTGTCCTGTCCCCAGGAAAGTAACCACTTTTAGCTAGAATAGGTAGGTGAGCCACAGGAAGCCAGATAAGGAGATAAGGCCGGATAAGGCCTTCTCTCTGGCCTTATCCCCAGTGGGCTCCCTTATCTAGTCTAGCCGAAACTGGTCACTTTCTAGTTCTTGAAGCTCACTCCTCCTTTTCTCAACCCCATGTCTGTACATAGGATGGTTTCCCTTCACAGGTGTGGTGGGGTAAATGCCCTTTAACACACCTGAGACTCCCTGTCAAAATGTTACTCATCATCCTAGTTCTACCTGAAATGATGCTTCCTTCATGAAGCCATTTTTGATAACCAGCTACCAAGTAAATGTGGTCTTTCTTTCTCTGTCCTGTGACACTTCTGAGAACCATGTTTATACTTCATGTTTCCTTGTGCTATTCTGTATTGTGTTGTAATCATTAATATTATTCCACTATTCTCCCAAGATCATACAGTAGTCACAAGCAGGGACTAGTATTGTTTTCTACTACTCAGAGCCTGGTTTAGTGCTTTGCATATAGTAGGTGCTGTTAGTACTTGACAATTGAATTGGCCAATGGACATCAAGTGAGTCTTCTCCAATTGGCAAATGGACAACCAATGGGTCTTCTCCAATTGGCCAATGGCCATCCAATGAGACTTCTCCCAGTGTGTTCCTTTAGCACAGGAAGACCAAGTCAGCTCTCTGGACAAAAGGCTTAACTTAATCATACTGTAAAAATGCTCACTTAATTTTTCTCATTTACATAGTAAACCCTCCTTTTTTCCTGGGTAGTTGAGTCAGACTTACATGTTCCCCCTAATAAAACCTCTATTTTTAAAAGCTTGAATTTTTACATTTGAGTAGCTTTAGCTTCATCTCAAAAAAATCTGCAGAGGTAGTGCTTGGCTGAAAGCTTTTCTTCTGTCTCACAGTCATCTCATAATCTGTTTTGGAGGTTGAACGCATAAAATGTATTAACGTTGTAGGCCATACGTCCTGATTGCTGAGTGTTTTCTGACATCCCCCACAACTCTTGGGACTTTGTGTCACAATTCTGTAAACTTGGTCTATTGTATATTCACATCTGGGCTCAGGTTCCAAACCACCTTACATAAATTAAACACAAATAATTTAGAGGCCTGCTTCCGTTCCAGCTGGCAACCCCAGTAAATGCACATGTTAACTTCACAGCAGGCTTGCGAGGGAAGAGGCAGAAAGTGAACTTCTTCGTTAGAGAAGTTAACATGGGATGCATTCCTAGCAGAATGGTGTAAATGTGTTAGTCCATACCACCAGAAAAATAACAAGACTCCTGTCCTAGACAAAGATGCTACTTGGAGGAACTAGCCCAGGCCTGCCTATTTCTGGAGGGGGCAATGAGAGGATTCTACTGCTGCCTGGGCTATCCCCTTTCCCTCCATACCAATGTTTTCTAAGTGTTTCTTAAGGCATGTGGCACAGTGTGTTCATGCCAGCCCAAGAGAAAGAGGCAAAGTAGTAGATGCATGATGACACCTACAACAGGAAACCCCAGCCTCCACAGCTGGTTTTATCTTTCTTACTAGCTCCTCAATGTTACTGTCTTACACTTAGGTTTCCACAATATTTCCAAATGTTTCTGTTATCTGTCTATTCTAGAAACAAACAGAAAGCACTCCCTCCTTCTCAGCTCTCTAGTTTGTCTGCAACCATAGAAAAGAATGACTTACATGACGCTGGACACAGTGGCTCATGCCTGTAATCCCAACACTTTGGGAGGCCAAGATGGGAGTATGGCGTGACGCCAGGAGTTTGAGAACAGCCTGGGCAATACAGTGAGACCCCATCTCTATAAAAACTTTTTAAAAATTAGCCAAGCAAGGTGGCATGCACCTGTAGTCTTAGTTACTTGGGAGGCTGTGGAGGAAGGATCACTTGAACCCCAGGAGTTCAAGGCTGCAGTGAGCCATGATCACACCACTGCACTCCAGCCTGGGCCCCAGTGCAAGACTCCACCTCTGAAAATAGAGAAGATGAAGAGAGGAGAGAGAGGGAGGGAGAAGAGGAAGAAGAGGAAGGAGGAGGAATGAAGCATGAATCCTTATTCCTCCTTCCCTTCCTTCCTTCCTTCTCCCTCTCTCCCTCCTTCTCTCCCTTTCTTTCTTTCCTCCTTTCTTTC
>NW_022144065.1:0-16760 GCF_007565055.1 Rhinopithecus roxellana
CGCCAGCCGCCGCCACCCACGCCCCCCCGGCGGCTGCGGACCCATCGCCGGGGGGCGGGGGACCCGCCCCCCCGCGATCCGGGCCGCCAGCCGCCGCCACTCCACGCCCCCCGGCGGCTGGCGGACCCCCATCGCCGGGGGCGGGGGACCCCGCCCCCCCCGCTCCGGGCCGCCAGCCGCCGCCACGCCACGTCTATATTGAGAATCATACCCAATCTTCCTCCTGAAGATTAATTACATTATCCCAGTGTGTGTCTACTCCCAGCAATATGCCTGTCTATATTCCTTTCTTGGACGGAAATTTGAAGCAATATCATTGGGTGAGTGAACATCTTTTTTGATGTTTGAGTTAGTAACTCCTCCCCTGGTGCATATCAGCAACAGTCAATTAATTATTATATTAGTAAATATATTAAATATTAATACTAAAATCGATATTAATGATCACATCAACTTCGTAAAAAGTTAGGGTGGATTAAAAATGTTAACGATTTGGAATGGTAATTAATATTAATATCACCATGAATATTCAAATAATGTATCCGCCATGAATGTTTCTTAATCAATGCAAAGTGATGCAGGTAAGAAAATTATGATTAGTAATAGGGACAAATAATATTGTTCATTAACACTAATATTAATAATTAATACTAAGATTGTATAATCGGTACTTAAAATAATGAAAATTAACAATGGAATCCTATATTAGTACCATTGAGAATTATTAAAATCGATTATTGATGTGTATAACTATATTATTACTCAGAATACCACAGGCAGTGTCCACCTACCTGTGGGCCCCAAGAGGATGCCACAACACGGCCCCCACGACTGGGAGCCCCATCGCCGTGCGGCGGGGTTCCCGCCCCCCCGGGATCCGGGCCGCCAGCCGCCGCCATCCCACGCCCCCCCGCGATCCGGGGCCGCCAGCCGCCGCCACGCCACGCCCCCCGGCGGCTGGCGGACCCCCATCGCCGGGGGGCGGGGGACCCGCCCCCCCGCGATCCGGGGCCGCCAGCCGCCGCCACGCCACGCCCCCCCCTGGCGGACCCCATCGCCGGGGGCTGGGGACCCGCCCCCCCGCGATCCGGGGCCGCCAGCCGCGCCACGCCACCCCCCCCGGCTCTGGACCCCATCGCCGGGGGCGGGGGACCCGCCCCCCGCGATCCGGGGCCGCCAGCCGCCGCCACGCCACGCCCCCCCGGCGGCTGGCGGACCCCCATCGCCGGGGGGCGGGGGACCGCCCCCCCGCGATCCGGGGCCGCCAGCCGCCGCCACGCCACGCCCCCCGGCGGCTGGCGGACCCCATCGCCGGGGGGCGGGGGACCCGCCCCCCGCGATCCGGGGCCGCCAGCCGCCTCGCCACGCACGCCCCCCGGCGGCTGGCGGACCCCCATCGCCGGGGGGCGGGGGACCCGCCCCCCGCGATCCGGGCCGCCAGCCGCCGCCACGCCACGCCCCCCCGGCGGCTGGCGGACCCCATCGCCGGGGGCGGGGACCCGCCCCCCCGCGATCCGGGGCCGCCAGCCGCCGCCACGCCACGCCCCCCGGCGGCTGGCGGACCCCATCGCCGGGGGGCGGGGGACCCGCCCCCCGCGATCCGGGGCCGCCAGCCGCCGCCACGCCACGCCCCCCCGGCGGCTGGCGGACCCCCTCGCCGGGGGCGGGGACCCGCCCCCCCCCCGCGATCCGGGGCGCCAGCCGCCGCCACGCCACTCTATATTGAGAATCATATCCCAATCTTCCTCCTGAAGATTAATTACATTAATATCCCAGGTGTGTGTCTACTCCCAGCAATATTGCCTGTCTATATTCCTTTCTTGGACGGAAATTTGAAGCAATATCATTGGGTGAGTGAACATCTTTTTTGATGTTTGAGTTAGTAACATCCTCCCCCTGGTGCATATCAGCAACAGTCAATTAATTATTAATATTAGTAAATATATTAAATATTAATACTAATAATCGATATTAATGATCACAATCAACTTCGTAAAAAGTTAGGGTGGATTAAATGTTAACGATTTGGAATGGTAATTAATATTAATATCCCATAATATTCAAATAATGATATCCGCCATGAATGTTTCTTAAATCAATGCAAAGTGATCAGGTAAGAAAATTATGATTAGTAATAGGGACAAATAATATTGTTCATTAACACTAATATTAATAATTAATACTAAGATTGTATAATCAGGTACTTAAAATAATGAAAATTACAATGGAATCCTATATAGTACCATTGAGAATTATTAAAATCGATTATTGATGTGTAATAACTTATTATTACTCAGATACCACAGGCAGTGTCCATCTACCTGTGGGCCCCAAGAGGATGCCACAACACGGCCCCCACGACTGGGAGCCTCCATCGCCGGCGGCGGGGTTCCCGCCCCCCCGGGATCCGGGGCCGCCAGCCGCCGCCATCCCCCCCCCGCCCCCCCGCGATCCGGGACCGCCAGCCGCCGCCACGCCACGCCCCCCCGGCGGCTGGCGGACCCACATCGCGGGGGGCGGGGGCCCGCCCCCCCGCGATCCGGGCGCAGCCGCCCCCACGCCACGCCCCCCCGCGGCTGGCGGACCCCCTCGCCGGGGGGGGACCCGCCCCCCCCGCGATCCGGGGCCGCCAGCCGCCGCCACGCAACGTCTATATTGAGTCATATCCCAATCTTCCTCCGGATTAATTACATTATCGCAGGTGTGTGTCTACTCCCAGCAATATTGCCTGTCTATATTCCTTCTTGGACGGAAATTTGAAGCAATATCATTGGGTGAGTGAACATCTTTTTTGATGTTTGAATTAGTAACATCCTCCCCCTGGTGCATTTCAGCAACAATCAATTAATTATTAATATTAGTAAATATATTAAATATTAATACTAATAATCGATATTAATGTTCACAATCAACTTCGTAAAAGTTAGGGTGGATTAAAATGTTAACGATTTGGAATGGTAATTAATATTAATATCCCATGAATATTCAATAATGATATCCGCCATCAATGTTCTTAAATCAATGCAAAGTGATGCAGGTAAGAAAATTCTGATTAGTAATAGGGACAAATAATATTGTTCATTAACACTAATATTAATAATTAATACTAAGATTGCATAATCAGGTACTTAAAATAATGAAAATTAACAATGGTATCCTATTATTAGTACCAATGAGAATTATTAAAATCGATTATTGATGTGTCTAACTATATTATTACTCAGAATACCACAGGCAGTGTCCACCTACCTGTGGGCCCCAAGAGGATGCCACAACACGGCCCCCACGACTGGGAGCCTCCATCGCCGGGCGGCGGGGTACCCGCCCCCCGGCGATCCGGGGCCGCAGCCACGGCCCCGCCACGCCCCCCCGGGGCTGGCGGACCCCCATCGCCGGGGGCGGGGGACCCGCCCCCCCCCGATCCGGGGCCGCCAGCCGCCGCCGCCACGCCACGCCCCCTGGCGGCTGGCGGACCCCCATCGCCGGGGGGCGGGGGACCCGCCCCCCCGATCCGGGGCCGCCAGCCGCCGCCACGCCACGCCCCCCCGGCGGCTGGCGGACCCCCATCGCCGGGGGGCGGGGGACCCGCCCCCCCGCGATCCGGGGCCGCCAGCCGCCGCACGCCACGCCCCCCCCGGCGGCTGGCGGACCCCCATCGCCGGGGGGCGGGGGACCCGCCCCCCCGCGATCCGGGCCGCCAGCCCGCCACGCCACGCCCCCCCCGGCTGGCGGACCCCCATCGCCGGGGGGCGGGGGACCCGCCCCCCCGCGATCCGGGCCGCCACCGCCGCCACGCCACGCCCCCCCCGGCTGCGGACCCCCATCGCCGGGGCGGGGGACCCGCCCCCCCGCGATCCGGGGCCGCCAGCCGCCGCCACGCCACGCCCCCCCGGCGGCTGCGGACCCCCATCGCCGGGGGCGGGGGACCCGCCCCCCCGCGATCCGGGGCCGCCAGCCGCCGCCACGCCACGCCCCCCCGGCGGCTGGCGGACCCCCATCGCCGGGGGGCGGGGGACCCGCCCCCCCGCGATCCGGGGCCGCCAGCCGCCGCCACGCCACGTCTATATTGAGAATCATATCCCAATCTTCCTCCTGAAGATTAATTACATTATCCCAGGTGTGTGTCTACTCCCAGCAATATTGCCTGTCTATATTCCTTTCTTGGACGGAAATTTGAAGCAATATCATTGGGTGAGTGAACATCTTTTTTGATGTTTGAATTAGTAACATCCTCCCCCTGGTGCATTTCAGCAACAATCAATTAATTATTAATATTAGTAAATATATTAAATATTAATACTAATAATCGATATTAATGATCACAATCAACTTCGTTAAAAGTTAGGGTGGATTAAAATGTTAACGATTTGGAATGGTAATTAATATTAATATCCCCATGAATATTCAAATAATGATATCCGCCATCAATGTTTCTTAAATCAATGCAAAGTGATGCAGGTAAGAAAATTATGATTAGTAATAGGGACAAATAATATTGTTCATTAACACTAATATTAATAATTAATACTAAGATTGCATAATCAGGTACTTAAAATAATGAAAATTAACAATGGTATCCTATTATTAGTACCAATGAGAATTATTAAAATCGATTATTGATGTGTATAACTATATTATTACTCAGAATACCACAGGCAGTGTCCACCTACCTGTGGGCCCCAAGAGGATGCCACAACACGGCCCCCACGACTGGGAGCCTCCATCGCCGGGCGGCGGGTACCCCGCCCCCCGGCGATCCGGGGCCGAGCCACGGCCACGCCAGCCCCCCCGGCGGCTGGCGGACCCCCATCGCCGGGGGGCGGGGGACCCGCCCCCCCGCGATCCGGGGCCGCCAGCCGCCGCCACGCCACGCCCCCCCCGGCTGGCGGACCCCCATCGCCGGGGGGCGGGGGACCCGCCCCCCGCGATCCGGGGCCGCCAGCCGCCGCCACGCCACGCCCCCCCGGCGGCTGGCGGACCCCCATCGCCGGGGGGCGGGGGACCCGCCCCCCCGCGATCCGGGGCCGCCAGCCGCCGCCACGCCACGCCCCCGGCGGCTGGCGGACCCCCGCCGGGGGCGGGGGACCCGCCCCCCCGCGATCCGGGCCGCCAGCCGCCGCCACCCACCCCCCGGCGGCTGGCGGACCCCCATCGCCGGGGGCGGGGACCCGCCCCCCCGATCCGGGCCGCCAGCCGCCGCCACGCCACGTCTATATTGAGAATCATATCCCAATCTTCCTCCAAGATTAATTACATTATCCCAGGTGTGTGTCTACTCCCAGCAATATTGCCTGTCTATATTCCTTTCTTGGACGGAAATTTGAAGCAATATCATTGGGTGAGTGAACATCTTTTTTGATGTTTGAGTTAGTAACATCCTCCCCTGGTGCATATCAGCAACAGTCAATTAATTATTAATATTAGTAAATATATTAAATATTAATACTAATAATCGATATTAATGATCACAATCAACTTTGTAAAAAGTTAGGGTGGATTAAAATGTTAACGATTTGGAATGGTAATTAATATTAATCACCATGAATATTCAAATAATGATATCCGCCATGAATGTTTCTTAAATCAATGCAAAGTGATGCAGGTAAGAAAATTATGATTAGTAATAGGGACAAATAATATTGTTCATTAACACTAATATTAATAATTAATACTAAGATTGTATAATCAGGTACTTAAAATAATGAAAATTAACAATGGAATCCTATTATTAGTACCATTGAGAATTATTAAAATCGATTATTGATGTGTAATAACTATATTATTACTCAGAATACCACAGGCAGTGTCCACCTACCTGTGGGCCCCAAGAGGATGCCACAACACGGCCCCCACGACTGGGAGCCTCCATCGCCGGGCGGCGGGGTTCCCGCCCCCCGGGATCCGGGGCCGCCAGCCGCCGCCATCCCCCGCCCCCCCGCGATCCGGGACCGCCAGCCGCCGCCACGCCACGCCCCCCCGGCGGCTGGCGGACCCCCATCGCCGGGGGGCGGGGGACCCGCCCCCCCGCGATCCGGGGCCGCCAGCCGCCGCCACGCCACGTCTATATTG
This sequence comes from Rhinopithecus roxellana, assembly GCF_007565055.1. NCBI lineage: Eukaryota > Metazoa > Chordata > Mammalia > Primates > Cercopithecidae > Rhinopithecus > Rhinopithecus roxellana. The sequence continues at coordinate 6,070 of NW_022144065.1, forward strand.
AGAATCATATCCCAATCTTCCTCCGGAAGATTAATTACATTATCGCAGGTGTGTGTCTACTCCCAGCAATATTGCCTGTCTATATTCCTTTCTTGGACGGAAATTTGAAGCAATATCATTGGGTGAGTGAACATCTTTTTTGATGTTTGAATTAGTAACATCCTCCCCCTGGTGCATTTCAGCAACAATCAATTAATTATTAATATTAGTAAATATATTAAATATTAATACTAATAATCGATATTAATGATCACAATCAACTTCGTTAAAAGTTAGGGTGGATTAAAATGTTAACGATTTGGAATGGTAATTAATATTAATATCCCCATGAATATTCAAATAATGATATCCGCCATCAATGTTTCTTAAATCAATGCAAAGTGATGCAGGTAAGAAAATTATGATTAGTAATAGGGACAAATAATATTGTTCATTAACACTAATATTAATAATTAATACTAAGATTGCATAATCAGGTACTTAAAATAATGAAAATTAACAATGGTATCCTATTATTAGTACCAATGAGAATTATTAAAATCGATTATTGATGTGTAATAACTATATTATTACTCAGAATACCACAGGCAGTGTCCACCTACCTGTGGGCCCCAAGAGGATGCCACAACACGGCCCCCACGACTGGGAGCCTCCATCGCCGGGCGGCGGGGTACCCGCCCCCCGGCGATCCGGGGCCGGCAGCCACGGCCACGCCACGCCCCCCCGGCGGCTGGCGGACCCCCATCGCCGGGGGGCGGGGGACCCGCCCCCCCGCGATCCGGGGCCGCCAGCCGCCGCCACGCCACGTCTATATTGAGAATCATATCCCAATCTTCCTCCGGAAGATTAATTACATTATCGCAGGTGTGTGTCTACTCCCAGCAATATTGCCTGTCTATATTCCTTTCTTGGACGGAAATTTGAAGCAATATCATTGGGTGAGTGAACATCTTTTTTGATGTTTGAATTAGTAACATCCTCCCCCTGGTGCATTTCAGCAACAATCAATTAATTATTAATATTAGTAAATATATTAAATATTAATACTAATAATCGATATTAATGATCACAATCAACTTTGTAAAAAGTTAGGGTGGATTAAAATGTTAACGATTTGGAATGGTAATTAATATTAATATCACCATGAATATTCAAATAATGATATCCGCCATGAATGTTTCTTAAATCAATGCAAAGTGATGCAGGTAAGAAAATTATGATTAGTAATAGGGACAAATACTATTGTTCATTAACACTAATATTAATAATTAATACTAAGATTGTATAATCAGGTACTTAAAATAATAAAATTAACAATGGAATCCTATTATTAGTACCATTGAGAATTATTAAAATCGATTATTGATGTGTAATAACTATATTATTACTCAGAATACCACAGGCAGTGTCCACCTACCTGTGGGCCCCAAGAGGATGCCACAACACGGCCCCCACGACTGGGAGCCTCCATCGCCGTGCGGCGGGGTTCCCGCCCCCCCGGGATCCGGGGCCGCCAGCCGCCGCCATCCCCCGCCCCCCCGCGATCCGGGACCGCCAGCCGCCGCCACGCCACGCCCCCCCGGCGGCTGGCGGACCCCATCGCCGGGGGGCGGGGGACCCGCCCCCCCGCGATCCGGGGCCGCCAGCCGCCGCCACGCAACGTCTATATTGAGAATCATATCCCAATCTTCCTCCGGAAGATTAATTACATTATCGCAGGTGTGTGTCTACTCCCAGCAATATTGCCTGTCTATATTCCTTTCTTGGACGGAAATTTGAAGCAATATCATTGGGTGAGTGAACATCTTTTTTGATGTTTGAATTAGTAACATCCTCCCCCTGGTGCATTTCAGCAACAATCAATTAATTATTAATATTAGTAAATATATTAAATATTAATACTAATAATCGATATTAATGATCACAATCAACTTCGTAAAAAGTTAGGGTGGATTAAAATGTTAACGATTTGGAATGGTAATTAATATTAATATCACCATGAATATTCAAATAATGATATCCGCCATCAATGTTTCTTAAATCAATGCAAAGTGATGCAGGTAAGAAAATTATGATTAGTAATAGGGACAAATAATATTGTTCATTAACACTAATATTAATAATTAATACTAAGATTGCATAATCAGGTACTTAAAATAATGAAAATTAACAATGGTATCCTATTATTAGTACCAATGAGAATTATTAAAATCGATTATTGATGTGTCATAACTATATTATTACTCAGAATACCACAGGCAGTGTCCACCTACCTGTGGGCCCCAAGAGGATGCCACAACACGGCCCCCACGACTGGGAGCCTCCATCGCCGGGCGGCGGGGTACCCGCCCCCCGGCGATCCGGGGCCGGCAGCCACGGCCACGCCACGCCCCCCCGGCGGCTGGCGGACCCCCATCGCCGGGGGGCGGGGGACCCGCCCCCCCGCGATCCGGGGCCGCCAGCCGCCGCCACGCCACGTCTATATTGAGAATCATATCCCAATCTTCCTCCTGAAGATTAATTACATTATCCCAGGTGTGTGTCTACTCCCAGCAATATTGCCTGTCTATATTCCTTTCTTGGACGGAAATTTGAAGCAATATCATTGGGTGAGTGAACATCTTTTTTGATGTTTGAATTAGTAACATCCTCCCCCTGGTGCATTTCAGCAACAATCAATTAATTATTAATATTAGTACATATATTAAATATTAATACTAATAATCGATATTAATGATCACAATCAACTTTGTAAAAAGTTAGGGTGGATTAAAAGGTTAACGATTTGGAATGGTAATTAATATTAATATCACCATGAATATTCAAATAATGATATCCGCCATCAATGTTTCTTAAATCAATGCAAAATGATGCAGGTAAGAAAATTATGATTAGTAATAGGGACAAATAATATTGTTCATTAACACTAATATTAATAATTAATACTAAGATTGCATAATCAGGTACTTAAAATAATGAAAATTAACAATGGTATCCTATTATTAGTACCAATGAGAATTATTAAAATCGATTATTGATGTGTAATAACTATATTATTACTCAGAATACCACAGGCAGTGTCCACCTACCTGTGGGCCCCAAGAGGATGCCACAACACGGCCCCCACGACTGGGAGCCTCCATCGCCGGGCGGCGGGGTACCCGCCCCCCGGCGATCCGGGGCCGGCAGCCACGGCCACGCCACCCCCCGCCGGCGGCTGGCGGACCCCCATCGCCGTGGGGCGGGGGACCCGCCCCCCCGCGATCCGGGGCCGCCAGCCGCCGCCACACCACCCCCGCCGGCGGCTGGCGGACCGCCATCGCCGGGGGGCGGGGGACCCCCCCCCCCGATCCGGGGCCGCCAGCCGCCGCCACGCCACGCCCCCCGGCGGCTGGCGGACCCCCATCGCCGGGGGCGGGGGACCCGCCCCCCGCGATCCGGGGCCGCCAGCCGCCGCCACGCCACGCCCCCCCGGCGGCTGGCGGACCCCCATCGCCGGGGGGCGGGGGACCCGCCCCCCCGCGATCCGGGGCCGCCAGCCGCCGCCACGCCACGCACCCCCTGCGGCTGGCGGACCCCCATCGCCGGGGGCGGGGGACCCGCCCCCCCCGATCCGGGGCCGCCAGCCACCGCCACGCCACGCCCCCCGGCGGCTGGCGGACCCCCATCGCCGGGGGCCGGGGGACCCGCCCCCCCGATCCGGGGCCGCCAGCCGCCGCCACGCCACGCCCCCCGGCGGCTGGCGGACCCCCATCGCCGGGGGGCGGGGGACCCGCCCCCCCGCGATCCGGGGCCGCCAGCCGCCGCCACGCCACGTCTATATTGAGAATCATATCCCAATCTTCCTCCAGAAGATTAATTACATTATCCCAGGTGTGTGTCTACTCCCAGGAATATTGCCTGTCTATATTCCTTTCTTGGACGGAAATTTGAAGCAATATCATTGGGTGAGTGAACATCTTTTTTGATGTTTGAGTTAGTAACATCCTCCCCCTGGTGCATATCAGCAACAGTCAATTAATTATTAATATTAGTAAATATATTAAATATTAATACTAATAATCGATATTAATGATCACAATCAACTTTGTAAAAAGTTAGGGTGGATTAAAAGGTTAACGATTTGGAATGGTAATTAATATTAATATCACCATGAATATTCAAATAATGATATCCGCCATCAATGTTTCTTAAATCAATGCAAAATGATGCAGGTAAGAAAATTATGATTAGTAATAGGGACAAATAATATTGTTCATTAACACTAATATTAATAATTAATACTAAGATTGTATAATCAGGTACTTAAAATAATGAAAATTAACAATGGAATCCTATTATTAGTACCATTGTGAATTATTAAAATCGATTATTGATGTGTAATAACTATATTATTACTCAGAATACCACAGGCAGTGTCCACCTACCTGTGGGCCCCAAGAGGATGCCACAACACGGCCCCCACGACTGGGAGCCTCCATCGCCGGGCGGCGGGGTACCCGCCCCCCGCGATCCGGGGCCGGCAGCCACGGCCACGCCACGCCCCCCCGGCGGCTGGCGGACCCCCATCGCCGGGGGGCGGGGGACCCGCCCCCCCGCGATCCGGGGCCGCCAGCCGCCGCCACGCCACGCCCCCCCGGCGGCTGGCGGACCCCCATCGCCGGGGGGCGGGGGACCCGCCCCCCCGCGATCCGGGGCCGCCAGCCGCCGCCACGCCACGCCCCCCGGCGGCTGGCGGACCCCCATCGCCGGGGGGCGGGGGACCCGCCCCCCCGCGATCCGGGGCCGCCAGCCGCCGCCACGCCACGCCCCCCGGCGGCTGGCGGACCCCCATCGCCGGTGGGCGGGGGACCCGCCCCCCCGCGATCCGGGGCCGCCAGCCGCCGCCACGCCACGTCTATATTGAGAATCATATCCCAATCTTCCTCCAGAAGATTAATTACATTATCCCAGGTGTGTGTCTACTCCCAGGAATATGCCTGTCCTATATTCCTTTCTTGGACGGGAAATTTAGAAGCAATATCAGTGGGTGAGTGAACATCTTTTTTGATGTTTGAGTTAGTAACATCCTCCCCCTGGTGCATATCAGCAACAACAGTCAATTAATATTAATATTAGTAAATATATTAAATATTAATACTAATAATCGATATTAATGATCACAATCAACTTTGTAAAAGTTAGGGTGGATTAATAAATGTTAACGATATGGAATGGTAATTAATATTAATATCCCATGAATATTCAAATAATGATATCCGCCATGAATGTTTCTTAAATCAATGCAAAGTGATTGCCAGGTAAGAAACTATGATTAGTAATAGGGACAAATAATATTGTTCATTAACACTAATATTAATAATTAATACTAAGATTGTATAATCAGGTACTTAAAATAATGAAAATTAACAATGGAATCCTATTATTAGTACCATTGTGAATTATTAAAATCGATTATTGATGTGTAATAACTATATTATTACTCAGAATACCACAGGCAGTGTCCACCTACCTGTGGGCCCCAAGAGGATGCCACAACACGGCCCCCACGACTGGGAGACTCCATCGCCGGGCGGCGGGGTTCCCGCCCCCCCGGGATCCGGGGCCGCCAGCCGCCGCCATCCCCCGCCCCCCCGCGATCCGGGACCGCCAGCCGCCGCCACGCCACGCCCCCCGGCGGCTGGCGGACCCCCATCGCCGGGGGGGCGGGGGACCCGCCCCCCCGCGATTCGGGGCCGCCAGCCGCCGCCACGCCACGTCTATATGAGAATCATATCCCAATCTTCCTCCTGAAGATTAATTACATATCCCAGGTGTGTGTCTACTCCCAGCAATATTGCCTGTCTATATTCCTTTCTTGGACGGAAATTTGAAGCAATATCATGGGTGAGTGAACATCTTTTTTGATGTTTGAGTTAGTAACATCCTCCCCCTGGTGCATATCAGCAACAGTCAATTAATTATTAATATTAGTAAATATATTAAATATTAATACTAATAATCGATATTAATGATCACAATCAACTTTGTAAAAGTTAGGGTGGATTAAAAATGTTAACGATTTGGAATGGTAATTAATATTAATATCCCCATGAATATTCAAATAATGATATCCGCCATGATGTTTCTTAAATCAATGCAAAGTGATGCAGGTAAGAAAATTATGATTAGTAATAGGGACAAATAATATTGTTCATTAACACTATATTAATAATTAATACTAAGATTGTATAATCAGGTACTTAAAATAATGAAATTAACAATGGAATCCTATTATTAGTACATTGTGAATTATTAAAATCGATTATTGATGTGTAATAACTATATTATTACTCAGAATACCACAGGCAGTGTCCACCTACCTGTGGGCCCAAGAGGATGCCACAACACGGCCCCCCACGACTGGGAGCCTCCATCGCGGGCGGCGGGGGTTCCCGCCTCCCCGGGATCCGGGGCCGCCAGCCGCCGCCATCCCCCGCCCCCCCCGCGATCCGGGACCGCCAGCCGCCGCCACGCCACGCCCCCCCGGCGGCTGGCGGACCCCCATCGCCGGGGGGCGGGGGACCCGCCCCCCCGCGATCCGGGGCCGCCAGCCGCCGCCACGCCACGTCTATATTGAGAATCATATCCCAATCTTCCTCCGGAAGATTAATTACATTATCGCAGGTGTGTGTCTACTCCAGCAATATTGCCTGTCTATATTCCTTTCTTGGACGGAAATTTGAAGCAATTCATTGGGTGAGTGAACATGTTTTTGATGTTTGAATTAGTAACATCCTCCCCCTGGTGCATTTCAGCAACAATCAATTAATTATTAATATTAGTAAATATATTAAATATTAATACTAATAATCGATATTAAGGATCACAATCAACTTCGTAAAAAGTTAGGGTGGATTAAAATGTTAACGATTTGGAATGGTAATTAATATTAATATCCCCATGAATATTCAAATAATGATATCCGCCATCAATGTTTCTTAAATCAATGCAAAGTGATGCAGGTAAGAAAATTATGATTAGTAATAGGGACAAATAATATTGTTCATTAACACTAATATTAATAATTAATACTAAGATTGCATAATCAGGTACTTAAAATAATGAAAATTAACAATGGTATCCTATTAGTAGCAATGAGAATTATTAAAATCGATTATTGATGTGTAATAACTATATTATTACTCAGAATACCACAGGCAGTGTCCACCTACCTGTGGGCCCCAAGAGGATGCCACAACACGGCCCCCACGACTGGGAGCCTCCATCGCCGGGCGGCGGGGGTACCCGCCCCCCCGCGATCCGGGGCCGGCAGCCACGGCCACGCCACGCCCCCCCCGGCGGCTGGCGGACCCCATCGCCTGGGGGCGGGGGACCCGCCTCCCCGCGATCCGGGGCCGCCAGCCGCCGCCACGCCACGCCCCCCCGGCGGCTGGCGGACCCCCATCGCCGGGGGGCGGGGGACCCGCCCCCCCGCGATCCGGGGCCGCCAGCCGCCGCCACGCCACGTCTATATTGAGAATCATATCCCAATCTCCTCCTGAAGATTAATTACATTATCCCAGGTGTGTGGCTACTCCCAGCAATATTGCCTGTCTATATTCCTTTCTTGGACGAAATTTGAAGCAATATCATTGGGTGAGTGAACATCTTTTTTGATGTTTGAGTTAGTAACCATCCTCCCCCTGGTGCATATCAGCAACAGTCAATTAATTATTAATATTAGTAAATATATTAAATATTAATACTAATAATCGATATTAATGATCACAATCAACTTCGTAAAAAGTTAGGGTGGATTAAAATGTTAACGATTTGGAATGGTAATTAATATTAATATCACCATGAATATTCAAATAATGATATCCGCCATGAATGTTCTTAAATCAATGCAAAGTGATGCAGGTAAGAAAATTATGATTAGTAATAGGGACAAATAATATTGTTCATTAACACTAATATTAATAATTAATACTAAGATTGTATAATCAGGTACTTAACATAATGAAAATTAACAATGGAATCCTATTATTAGTACCATTGAGAATTATTAAAATCGATTATTGATGTGTAATAACTATATTATTACTCAGAATACCACAGGCAGTGTCCACCTACCTGTGGGCCCCAAGAGGATGCCACAACACGGCCCCCACGACTGGGAGCCTCCATCGCCGTGCGGCGGGGTTCCCGCCCCCCCGGGATCCGGGGCCGCCAGCCGACCGCCATCCCCCGCCCCCCCGCGATCCGGGACCGCCAGCCGCCGCCTCGCCACGCCCCCCCGGCGGCTGGCGGACCCCCATCGCCGGGGGGCGGGGGACCCGCCCCCCCGCGATCCGGGGCCGCCAGCCGCCGCCACGCCAACGTCTATATTGAGAATCATATCCCAATCTTCCTCCGGAAGATTAATTACATTATCGCAGGTGTGTGTCGACTCCCAGCAATTGCCTGTCTATATTCCTTTCTTGGACGGAAATTTGAAGCAATATCATTGGGTGAGTGAACATCTTTTTTGATGTTTGAATTAGTAACATCCTCCCCTGGTGCATTTCAGCAACAATCAATTAATTATTAATATTAGTGAATATATTAAATATTAATACTAATAATCGATATTAATGATCACAATCAACTTCGTAAAAAGTTAGGGTGGATTAAAATGTTAACGATTTGGAATGGTAATGAATATTAATATCACCATGAATATTCATTAATGATATCCGCCATCAATGTTTCTAAAATCAATGCAAAGTGATGCAGGTAAGAAAATTATGATTAGTAATAGGGACAAAGAATATTGTTCATTAACACTAATATTAATAATTAATACTAAGATTGCATAATCAGGTACTTAAAATAATGAAAATTAACAATGGTATCCTATTATTAGTACCAATGAGAATTATTAAAATCGATTATTGATGTGTAATAACTATATTATTACTCAGAATACCACAGGCAGTGTCCACCTACCTGTGGGCCCCAAGAGGATGCCACAACACGGCCCCCACGACTGGGAGCCTCCATCGCCGGGCGGCGGGGTACCCGCCCCCGGCGATCCGGGGCCGGCAGCCACGGCCACGTCACCCCCCGCCGGCGGCTGGCGGACCGCCATCGCCGGGGGGCGGGGGACCCGCCCCCCCGCGATCCGGGGCCGCCAGCCGCCGCCACGCCACCCCCCGGCGGCTGGCGGACCCCCATCGCCGGGGGGCGGGGACGCCCCCGCGATCCGGGGCGGCCAGCCGCCCCCACGCCACGCCCCCCCGGCGGCTGGCGGACCCCCATCGCCGGGGGAGGGGGACCCGCCCCCCGCGATCCGGGGCCGCCAGCCGCCGCCACGCAACGTCTATATTGAGAATCATATCCCAATCTTCCTCCGGAAGATTAATTACATTATCGCAGGTGTGTGTCTACTCCAGCAATATTGCCTGTCTATATTCCTTTCTTGGACGGAAATTTGAAGCAATATCATTGGGTGAGTGAACATCTTTTTTGATGTTTGAATTAGTAACATCCTCCCCCTGGTGCATTTCAGCAACAATCAATTAATTATTAATATTAGTAAATATATTAAATATTAATACTAATAATCGATATTAATGATCACAATCAACTTCGTAAAAAGTTAGGGTGGATTAAAATGTTAACGATTTGGAATGGTAATAATATTAATATCACCATGAATATTCAAATAATGATATCCGCCATCAATGTTTCTTAAATCAATGCAAAGTGATGCAGGTAAGAAAATTATGATTAGTAATAGGGACAAATAATATTGTTCATTAACACTAATATTAATAATTAATACTAAGATTGCATAATCAGGTACTTAAAATAATGAAAATTAACAATGGTATCCTATTATTAGTACCAATGAGAATTATTAAAATCGATTATTGATGTGTAATAACTATATTATTACTCAGAATACCACAGGCAGTGTCCACCTACCTGTGGGCCCCAAGAGGATGCCACAACACGGCCCCCACGACTGGGAGCCTCCATCGCCGGGCGGCGGGGTACACGCCCCCCGGCGATCCGGGGCCGGCAGCCACGGCCACGCCACCCCCCGCCGGCGGCTGGCGGACCCCATCGCCGTGGGGCGGGGGACCCGCCCGCGATCCGGGGCCGGCCGCCGCCACGCCACGCCCGGCGGCTGGCGGACCCCCATCGCCGGGGGGCGGGGGACCCGCCCCCCGCGATCCGGGGCCGCCAGCGGCCGACGCCCCCCGGCGGCTGGCGGAAATCGGGGGGGCGGGGGAACCGACCCCCGATCCGGGGCGCCAGCCGCCGCCGCCGGCGGCTGGCGGACCCCATCGCCGGGGGGGGGGACCCGCCCCCCCGCGATCCGGGGCCGCCAGCCGCCGCCACGCCACGCCCCCCGGCGGCTGGCGGTCCCCCATCGCCGGGGGGCGGGGGACCCGCCCCCCCGCGATCCGGGCCGCCAGCCGCCGCCACGCCACGCCCCCCCGGCGGCTGGCGGACCCCCATCGCCGGGGGGCGGGGGACCCGCCCCCCCGCGATCCGGGGCCGCCAGCCGCCGCCACGCCACGTCTATATTGAGAATCATATCCCAATCTTCCTCCTGAAGATTAATTACATTATCCCAGGGTGTGTGTCTACTCCCAGCAATATTGCCTGTCTATATTCCTTTCTTGGACGGAAATTTGAAGCAATATCATTGGGTG
>NW_022144066.1:0-30807 GCF_007565055.1 Rhinopithecus roxellana
GTGGCGGATCTCGGCTCACTGGCTCCCCTCCCGAGTTTCGTTTCTCCTGCCTCAGCCTCCCAGTAGCTGGGATTACAGGCGCCCACCACCCACCCAGCTAATTTTTGTATTTTTAGTAGAGACAGGGTTTCATTATGTTAGCCAGGCTGGGCTCGAACTCCTGACCTTATTGCGACCCGTCCAACTCGGACTCCCAAAGTACTGGGATTACAGGCATGAGCCACCGCGCCCAGCCAAGACTTTTTTTAAATTGGGACAGAGTCTCCCTGTCACCCAGGCTGGAATGCAGTGGCACAATCATGGCTCACTGCAGCCTCGAACGCCTGGGCTCAAGCAATCTTGAGCCTCAGCCTCCTGAGTATCTGGTACCATTAGTTCAAGCCACCACATCTGGATAGTTTTTTTTTTATTTTTGTTTATATAGATGAGGTCCTTGTTGCCCAGGCTGGTCTTGAACTCCTGGGCTCAAGTGAGCCTCCCACCTTGGCCTCCCAAAGTGCTGGGATTACAGGTGTAGGTCAATGCGCCCAGCCTAAGATTATGACTTTTGCGGCTCAAGAGCCCAGTGAAATAGGAGTCAAAGGTCTGGGGAGGGGGCTGGTTTTCCCCTGAAGATATAATCCAAATTCTATAGCCACACAGGGAAGGTTTCAAAACAAAACTGAAAGCCTCTGTAAATCAAGAGTGAAATTTTCAGCAATCTCATTGTTCTCAAAAGACAAGTATGACAGTATAAAACCCCTGTTGGGGAGGGACTCCTATAAACTCACCAGACTATCAACTGAAAGGCTTAGGTGGGTACCTGCTAGGAGTAAGGACAAATCAGAGTGAAATGCAGCCGTTATCCAACCTGCAACACAACCTCCACCCTCAGCTCAGTCTCTAGCAGTATTAGGTGATCAGCCCCACTCTACCTGCCTAGCAAAAGGAAGAGTGATTTCTTCTCTGAAAAACAGCATCATCCAGACCCTTACTGTATTCACAATGCCTCACATTCAGAAAACTAAAAACCAACAGAAAAAGCAGATAATAGAAACAGATGCTCAGATGATTTATACTTGATTTTACCAGAAAGACTTATTTAATGGTATGTTTTTAAAAACAGAAAAAAAGAGGGAAGGCCGGGCGCGATGGCTCACACCTGTAATTCCAACACTTTGGGAGGCTGAGGCGGGTGGATCACCTGAGGTCAGGAGTTTGAGATCAGCCTGGCCAACATGGTGAAATCCTGTCTCTACTAAAAAATACAAAAATTAGCCAGGTGTGGTGGCACACGTCTGTAATTTCCACTACTGAGGCTGAGGCAGAAGAACTGCTTGAACCTGGGAGGTAGAGGCTGCAGTGAATCAAGATCACACCACTGCACTCCTGCCTAAGCAACAATGTGAGAGACTCCGTCTCAAAAAATAAGAAAAAGAAAAGAGGGAAAACTTATAAAAAGATTAAGAATTTCAACTGCAAATTGGAATTTGTTAAGTGTCAAACTGAAATTCTAGATCTGAAAAGTATAATTTCTAAAATTAAGAATTCAAACCGTATATGTAACAGTAGAACGAACACAGGAGAAAAGTATTTTCTAGTACTCAGATTCTTCTCCAAACACACGTAAAGCATTCGCTGAAGAATGAAACTGAAATCTTTGCATTTCACTGACCTAAATGGCAGAATCACTATCATAATCACTATTGCTTATGTTTGGGGCTGAACTGGTTGGACCTGTAGTCCAACTGGCTGACCAGTTTTTCTGTCAGAATCTAAGAACCTTAACCTTAAAATAATCTCAACTTATTTCTCAAGCACCATTATATGTGTGTATATTTAAATGTACCAATGTATTTATGGCACTAAAAATATGTATCTTTTAATGCACTGAGTTACTAGATGGAAGTATTGAAAAGGCAAAAATTCCTCTTTAAGGAAATAGCTTACATCCTATAAGTGCTCTTACAGGTAATGAAAAAACTGTGTCTGCAATTTGTTCCCTAATATGTCACAAGCCAAAAATAGGCTCTTGGGAGAAAGCAGTGTCTACTCAATATAGCTGATATTTAAAGAACTTAAATACTGAATTTCAGTACTGTCTCTGTCATAAAACACTGTATTTCCTGGGGCAAGTAACACCTTAATGTTTTATAAAAGCATCAGCAGTTATCATATGGGTATGAAAGCACTTTGCCACTGAATTTCTCATACATGGTATTAAAAAGTGTCCACTCATGACTATACAACATTTATTTATTTTTATTTATTTTTTATTTTTTGAGACGGAATCTCGCTCTGTCGCCCAGGCCGGAGTGCAGTGGCGTGATCTCTGCTCATGGCAAGCTCCACCTCCCGGGTTCATGCCATTCTCCTGCCTCAGCCTCCTGAGTAGCTGGGACTACAGGCGCCCGCCACCACGCCCGGCTAATTTTCTGTATTTTTAGTAGAGATGGGGTTTCACCGTGTTAGCCAAGATGGTGTCGATCTCCTGACCTCATGATCCGCCCACTTCGGCCTCCCAAAGTGCTGGGATTACAGGCGTGAGCCACCGCACCCAGCCGACTATACAACATTTAAAACCCTAGACAAATAAAATCCACATGCACTCATACAAATAAAATCTACACTCTCACTAGACAAAATCTACATTCTCAATACAACCCCAACTGCAATGGCCAATAAATTTACACAAATAAAGTATAATCCAACTTGCTAAACAGGACCCAAGCATATTATCTTGTGAGGCACCAGTTACAATAAGTCTTAGACATTCTATTTCGTTATAGTTTTGTTTGTTTGTTCAGAGATGGAGTCTTGCTTTGTTGCCGAGGCTAGAGTGTAGTGGCTATTTACAGACGCAATTATAGCGCACTGCAGCCTCTAACACCTGAACTCCAGCAATCCTCCTGCCTCAGCCTCCCAAGTAGCTGCGACTACAGGTGAACAACATCTCGTCAGGTGTTTTTTGTTGTACACTTTGTATTTGCTTTCTTACAATATTCTATTCAAAGCTTTGGTCACCAGCCCAACTCCTTTTTGAGGAACACATTTAGAAAACAATGTCAAAAGCTTTACAGATATACAATTAAGGAAACATAGCATTACATAACTATATTTAGGCAAGGGCAGTTTCACCCAGTTTACTGAGCAGGAGTGAATAAGGATGGTCTCTCTCCATTAGCACAATGCCTGGCTCCTGCTAGCGTTTGATAAATTTCAACTATTATTACTTGAAAGTGCAACTCTTTAGCTGGAGCAAATACAGACAACACAACTTACTGGACATTTTCATCTAAGATGAGTGGATCTACTCCCATTTTAAAAATAATCATACGCCTGGGCTTTCAAGCCAATGCTCTCTGTGCTGGCGCTCGCATCCCAAAACCTACTTCCAGAAATGAATCTTCAGTCTGTTTGGTATTCCCTCAGCCCATCTCTGTATGGAGGTGAAATGGCTTTCATTCAAATATGTGCCCCTGTCGGACACACACCGGGTCATGCCACCACCGAGGCTTCGGTGGAGGAAGTCATGGTGAGCCTCAAGGCCTGGTATCACCTACCACGAGCCTCAGGGAACCCAGCTGGCACGGCAGCAGCGGTCTTGCTCCTATGACATAAAACAGTTTTGGAATGTGCCCAGAACCAAGGTGACAGGAAACTCTGTGAGGGTTTCAATAAGGTGCTGAAACAGTGCAGACTTGCAAACAGATTGGCCTAATCAGGAAGTCTGAATTGGAGAAATGGAAAATTAGCTCTCATAACCAAGTTATTTAGCACACAAACACAACTGATAGTGAAGGTATAAGTATAATCGTCAGGTAAACCTCTCCTCTCTCATAGCTTCCCTGCTTCAGGACTGCAATGGAAAAGGGTGTTCTCACTGTGCAGAATTTCATTAAGATGGCTGGGTAGATGTTTGTGTGGCACCCTTAAACAAGCTGTTATGATTTTATTCTTTGTTGAGTTAATCAGAATAAAGTGATTTTCTTCCAAAAAACAAACAAACAAATATGTGCCCTTGTCAGACTGTTCCATTGTGATACCCCCATGATAAAGCATGCCTGTTAAAACATATGGCTCCGTGATTCACCAACAACAGAAAACAGATGCACTCAAGGAACTTGTCAGGAAGCACAAACTCAAACCCCACTGCTGATAAATTCATTACAAAAGATCCACTGAGAAAGTATGGAAGGTGGCTGAAGAATGTGCAATTCACCTACTTACCTAGATAATCTAAAACAGATCCTTAAATCAGTCTAGAGATATAAGTACTCGGATCACATTATTTTGCAAGCAAGAGAAATGCTTTTATGGAATATTTTGATGTTTTTATCACGTCTTACACAAAAAGCCAATAAGGAGTTTTACTAACACATAAAGTAAAACTCGACAACTAGGCCTTTGAAAATGCATGCTGTAAAGAGTCTTTGGGAATCCAAACCAGAAATGATCTTTTGTCTTATGGTCACTGACCCATGTAACTGATTATATTTCTCTCTGAACTGGCTACTCAAAAGCAAAGCCAAATGTGTGGCCTTCTAACACGTAAGACTTCAGTCCAAATGCTCTGTGTACACAATTCATTCCTGTTTCCATCTTAATTTCCCCTCAGTCCTGAATTCCTCACCCACTATCTCTGTATGTTACCAACAGTATGTCGCATGTATCTTTGTAAGTCGTTACAAATCCTTTCTGGAACAAGATGTGGAACAAGTAAATGATATATTCCACTGAAAAAAATTATAGCACAATAAGAAAATATTTTCTTTCATTAATAAACATTTTTCTATGTTCAATTTCTAAAGGCGTTTTCTTTTATGTGCTCCAAAGTACCTTCTAAAGGAAAAATGAAAGTGCTTAAAATTAGAAAATTCTAACAGAGGAACTACAAAAATAAAACACTTTCATTATGTATTTTTAACTGCAAAGCACACAGAAAATTATAAATATACCCCTATGTGAAAATCCCCAAAAGCAATTTTAATTTTAGAATACAGACCAAATCACCATAAATTCAATTACAGTTGTGTATTTATTTTGAATGGGAACTGAATAGACTAGCTTCAAATATGGTTCAGAAGGTCTTTGTACAATTCCCCGAGTTGTTCTGTGCCTAGCACAGAGGATGCTGCCAAACCATTCCTTAGCGTGAAACAGCAGAGAATTTAGAGCCCTCAAAATTCTTGCTACATTCCTGCTTCAGAGATTTCAGCAATCTCCTCACTGTTACCAGGGGGAAATAAAAAGCTTAATACTCTCTCAGTGTGTAATATTTTACGCATTCATGAACACATACTCTAACTTCTGACTTTTAACCACATTTAATTAATTGATCATAATCATGGTTTTTGGTCATCTTAATGTCCATTGCCAAGAGAGCTATGCTACCAGAAACAAAATGTTCCACTAGGGCCGGGCACAGTGGCTCACACCTGTAATCCCAGCACTTTGGGAGGCCGAGACAGGTGGATCACTGGAGGTCAGAAATTCGAGACCAACCTGGCCAACATGGTGAAACCCCGTCTCTACTAAAAATAAAAAAAATTAGCTTGGCATGGTGCTGCGTGCCTGTTAACACCAGCTACTTGGGAAGCTGAGGCCGGAGAATCACTTGAACCCAGCAGGCAGAGGATGTAAGCCAAGATTGCACCATTGCACTCCAGCCTGGGCAACAAGAGTGAAACTCAGTCTCACCATGCCCCCCCGTCAAAAAAAATTAGCTGGGCATGGTGGCAGGAGCCCATATTCCCAGCTACTCAGGTGGCTGAGGCACGAGAATCACTTGAACTGGGGAGGCGGAAGTTGCAGTGAGTAGAGATCGCGCCACCACACTCCAGCCTGGGTGACAGAACAAGACTCCATCTCAAAAAAAGAAAAAAAAAGGTCTACTATAAATTACACTTCGTATCTCACTGACAGTAACTTCACTGAAAACAGGAATTTCACAGGAAACTTGAACACAGCACCATAAAAGTATAATGTTTTCCTAAAGCATTTTAGGAGCTTTATCTAAACATCAAACTGATAAACATAAGTTAAATAGTATTAAGTGGGATAACTGTAATTTCACATGTTTACATATTGTAACAATAGTCCAGATTTAAACTCACTTCAGCCATGTGAAATAACACACATGATGTTTCTACAGTGCTTTATGATAGAAGTGTGTATTTCATAAGACTTTCAAGATGTTTGGTCTGAACTATGAAAATTCTTATAGAGACAGGGTATCACTCTGTCAACGCAGGCTGTAGTGCAGTGGCTTGATCACAGCTCACTGCAGCCTGGAACTCCTAGGCTCAAGCGATCCTCCCACTTCGGCCTCCCAAAGCACTGGTATTATAGGCACGAGACACTGCACCAGCCTGAAACTCTTGGTTTTAGTGTGATCACTTTTTTTTTGTTTGTTTGTTTTGTTTTTGAGACAGAGTTTCACTCTGTTGCCCAGGATGGAGTGCAGTAGTACGATCTTGGCTTATTGCAACCGCCGCCTCCCGGGATCAAGAGATTCTTGTGCCAAAGATTCCCGAATAGCTGAGATCACAGGTGCACACCACCATGCCTAAGTTTTTTGTATTTTAGTAGAGACGGAGTTTCAACATCTTGATCCAGGCTGATCTCAAACTCCTAGCTTTAAGTGATCTGCCCACCTCAGCCTCCCAAAGTGTTGGGATTACAGGTATGAGTCACCACACCCGGCCTATGGTATGATAACTTTACTGATGGGCTAAGAAGCCACTCACTTGGTACCATTTCTATCTCAGTCACAGGTGTTAGGTTTACACAGGTATTTCCTACATTTGAGGGATATCTCTGCCAGAGATGTTTGTTCTGCAGCCAATAAAACCACAAGTGCCAGAAATTAAACTCCCAGTCAAGACAGAAATTCTATGTCTCTAGCCAGACTCATATAAGTAAACAGAATCTTAGTTCTATATGTAGACATCACAATGAGTAAGTACTGATAACATTTTTTTCATTGAAAACCAGCAACAAAATTCAAAGAAATCAATGAATTATTCTTATAAAATCGGTTAAGTACTCATTAAACACTTGCGTGCCCAACTGGTGTTGAGAATGTAGAGATAAATGAATGCAGAATTCCTGTTTACAAATTAGCTGGGTCAGACATCCTTACAGAAAGAAACAACTAGAAAATGAGTATACATTCACTTCAAGCATCTTTTTTTTTTTTTTGTAGAGATGCAGTCTTGCTATTTTGCCCTGGCTGGTCTCCAACTCCCAGCCTCAAGCGATCCTCCCACTTTGGCCTCCCAAAGTGCTGGGATTACAGGTGTGAGCCACCATGCCTGGCATCACTTCAAACATTTAATAAGCAGAGAAAATTAAAATACAAGACAGCAGTAATTAGCTGGGCGTGGTGGCGCATGCCTATAGTCTGTCCCAGCTACTCAGAAGGCTGAGGCAGGCAAATTGCTTGAACCCAGGAGGCAGAGGTTGCAGTGGCCAAGATCACGCCACTGCACTCCAGCCTGGTCACAGAGCAAGACTCTGTCTCAAAAAAAAAAAAAAGCAGCTCTCTTTGGTCCGTAAGTCCAAAATGACAAAGAAAAGAAGGAACAACGGTCGTGCCAAAAAGGGCCGCGGCCATGTGCAGCCTATTCGCTGCACTAACTGTGCCCGATGCGTGCCCAAGGACAAGGCCATTAAGAAATTCGTCATTCGAAACATAGTGGAGGCCGCAGCGGTCAGGGACATTTCTGAAGCGAGCGTCTTTGATGCCTATGTGCTTCCCAAGCTGTATGTGAAGCTACATTACTGTGTGAGTTGTGCAATTCACAGCAAAGTAGTCAGGAATCGATCTCGTGAAGCCCGCAAGGACCGAACACCCCCTCCCCAATTTAGACCTGCGGGTGCTGCCCCACGTCCCCCACCAAAGCCCATGTAAGGAGCTGAGTCCTTAAGACTGAGACAGACTATTCTCTGGAGAAAAATAAAATGGAAATTGTACTTAAAAAAAAAAAGGCAAATAATCAAGCACTACACTGAAAACATTTATCCTTATCAGCTACATAGCAGCCTGTGTGTAAGAGCTACATAAAGTTCCACGTTAGGGCCAGGTGCAGTGGCTCATGCTTGTAATCCCAACAATTTGGGAGGCTGAGGCTAGAGAAACACTTGAGGCCAGGATTGGAGACCACCCTGGGAAACATATAAGGATTCCATCTCTACAAAAAAATTTAGGCCAGGTGTGGTGACTCACAGTTGTAATCCCAGCACTTTGGAATACCGAGGAGAGCGGATCACTAGGTCAGGAGATTGAGACCATCCTGGCTGACACGGTGAAACCACATCTCTACTAAAAATACAAAAACTTAGCCGGGCATGGTGGCAGGCACCTGTAGTCTCAGCTATTCAGGAGAATGGCGTGAACCTGGGTGGCGGAGTTTGCAGTGAGTTTGCAGTGAGCCAAGATTGCACCACTGCACAACAGCCTGGGTGACAGAGCAAGACTCCATATCAAAAAAAAAAAAAAAAAAAAAAGGAAAAAAAAAAATTTAGCCAGGCAAGCTAAATTAGTAGGTGGCAGGCCTGTGGTCCCAGCTACTTGGGAGGCTGAGACAAGAGGATTGCTTAAGCCTGGGTGGTGGAGGCTGCAGTGAGCTGTGTTCCTGCCATTGTATTCCAGCCTGAGTGACAGAGAGAGACGGACACATTTTTTTTTCTTTTTTTTTTTTGAGATGAAGTCTCGCTCTGTTGCCCAGGCTGGAGTACACTGGTGCAATCTCGGCTCACCAAAACTTTCGCCTCCTGGGTTCAAGCAATTCTCCTGCCTCAGCCCCCTGAGTAGCTAGGATTACAGGCAGGCGCCATCATGCCCAGCTAATTTTAGTGCTTTTAGTAGAGACGGGGTTTCACCATGTTGCTCAGGCTGGTCTCGAACTCCTGACCTCGTGATCCACCGCCCACCTTGGCCTCCCAAAGTGCAGGGATTACAGGTAGAAGTCACCGCGCCAGGCCAGAGAAACTCATTTTAACCACACAAGGACCCAGCTAAAAACCTTTCCCTGGTTCTGTTACCATCACATAAAGCCTAAGCTCCTACATCTCTGTCCCGCACTTTTTCTCTTTAATAACCACCCTCCAGGCTCTGTAGCTGATGCCTGTAATTTCAGCACTTTGGGACACTTGAAGCAGGAGGATCACTTGAGTCCAGGAGTTTGAGACCAGCCCGGGCAACACAGCAAGACCCCATCTTTACAAAATATTTAAAAATCAGCTTTGTGTGACAGCACCCATCTGCACTCTCAGCTACTCGGAAGGCTGAGGTGGAAGCATCACTTGAGCCCAGGCAGTTGAGACTTCAGTGACTCACGATCATGTCACTGTACTCCAGCCTGGGTGACAAAGTGAGACCCTGTCTCTAAATAAATAAATAAGCACCTCCTTATAGTTACTGGTCTCCTCTCCTTTGATTCGCCCATCTCCCTCACCCCACCCTGTTAGTCTGAATGTTACTCATTCCTCAGGACACCTGCAGAAAGTATCCCCTGATTCCTTCCAGGCTCCACACCCAACAGCATGGCCTAAATCCCCGGTTCCTTCCTCGATGCTCCATCTTAGCTCACACTCCTTACCACACTGTTTTCAAAGTATCTTGACTGTCCCTTCTCAACTGGCTAACTTTTAGAGAGCAGAAACATGACTGCTTACAAGGTCATTAAAAATTCAAATCCTGAACATTTCTTAATCCTGCGGATATGAATCAGTAACTCTTAAAAGCAAAATGTTATTTATCATTAAATATTAATAATATAATCACATTTTCTTGCATCTCTGGCAAGTATCTTGGGACAACAATTTTAAGGAACAGACTTTTTTTTTTTTTTTTTGAGATGGACTCTCGCTCTGTCGCCTAGGCTGGAGTGCAGTGGCACGATCTCGGCTCACTGCAACCTCTGCCTCCCGGGTTCATGCCATTCTCCTGTCTCAGACTCCCGAGTAGTTAGCACTACAGGTGCCCGCCACCACGCCCGGCTAATTTTTTTTTTTTTTTTTTTTTGTATTTTTAGTAGAGACGGGGCTTCACCGTGTGAAGCAGGATAGTCTTGATCTCCTGACCTCATGATCCGCCCGCCTCGGCCTTTCAAAGTGCTGGGATTACAGAAGTGACCCATCAAGCCCGGCCGGAACAGACTCTTTAACAGCAGTTAAAGCCGCACGCTGGCTCACGCCTATAATCCCAGCACTCTGAGAGGCCGAGGCGGGAGGATCGCTTAAGACCAGGAGTTTGCCACCAGCTTGGGCAACACTGTGAGATCCTATCTCGAAAAAAATAATAAAGAAAAACAAAGTAGTTTTAGGTTTAGAGGGGGGAAAGTAGCTCTCCAAGCCAAAAACCAACTCCCAAGGTGCTCCTGTAAACTCGTCCTGGGAAAATTTCCTATCTAAACTCAAAGGCAAAACGAGCCCACAGGCGCCCACGACACATTTCCCAACCACAAGGATTGGTCACCCGCGCTGAGACACCGCCAGCTGCCTATGATCTAGCCTCCAAAGCGGCAGAGTCCCTCCCTCTCTCTCCCTAAGCTTCCGTGATGGGCATCCCTCGGCTCTCCTCCCAGACGGTTCGGAAGTAGGGACTTCTGCTCCTAACCCCAGCCCCACAGGCTCGCCCTCAGCCACGGGGTGGACGTCAACACCACAGGCTTCAAATCCCCTCCCAATTCCGGGACGCTTCTGTCCCCCCAGGGTGACGCGGGATCAAGTACCAGCGCCCCCGCCGCAGCCGGGGGCTGTGGTCTGGGTCCGAGCGTCCCATACCAGCGCCTTCCTGGGAGGTCCTGGGAGGTGCCCTGCGCGACCACAGACGTTGCTTCGGAGCCAGCGGCCTGAACGGAAGGTGGGAGCCGGGCGGAGGGGAGCCGCCGGAGAGGGAGGCGGCCAGGAAATGCTCCGCGTCAGACCGTCGGGGCTCGGCCGTCGCTGGAGATGCCGGCAACGAGCGCCTGGGACGCAGAGGCCGCGCACTGTGAGGATTAAGGGAGCCGAGGGCGGCCTGGAACGGGGAAGGCGGCAGTGACGGGGGACGGAATGTGGGACGAAGGACAGCGGGAGGCACCGACGCGCAACTGCCCCGGCCCCGCGGACGGCACGGACCGATCGCCCCGCCGCCCCCAGCCCGAGACGCCCCGCCGCCCCGCTCCCGTAGCTGAGAGTCGGGCAGCTTTTAGCTCCAGTCCGTCCGCTCCGTACCTCGCCCGCGTCTCCGCCGGCGTCCAAACCGCCGCTCTCCCGCTTCGCTCGCGTAAGTCGGGGCTCCGCGGTCCGCTCCCGCCTCACACCCACCCTCCTGTTCGCCCCGCCCCCGGCACCGCCAGCGAGCGCACGTCACGCACGGCGCGTAAACGTCACTTCCGGGGCCTTTGGTTCTTGACGGGAGGAAGTGCGAGTGGATCCAAAGCGTCGAGCGAAGTAGGGTAACGCCCTGAAGCCGAAGAGCAAATGGAAGAGGGCGGCCTCTGAGCTAAAGCTGGGGCGCTGGGGAGCCCTGGAGAAACCGGCGTTTCCTAATCTGTGGCTCAGTCCCTGCTTCCGGCTTCCGACGCGCAGCAGCCGGAGGGCGACGCTGCGGCCGCGGTGGTAGCGCGAATGGCAGGTGGAGCGGAGCCACTGTGCCGAGGGACGCTTCAAAAACTATGAGTTTCAGCCCTTCGCGGGTCCTAGGATGTGACAGGTGTTCGAGTTAAAAGGTCTTAAGGCGATCGGTTGATCCAAAAGCAGCTGAACCTTTAGGAGGCCCAGGCAGGAGGATCGCTTGAGACCAGGAGTTCGAAACCAGCCTGGGCCACAGAGCAAGATCCCCGTTCTACAAAAGAAATTTTACAAATCAGCCGGGCATGATGGCGGGCACCTGTGGTCCCAACTACTGGGGAGGCTGAGGTGGGAGGATCGCTTGATAGCCCAGGAAGTTGAGGGTGCAGAGAGCCCATCTCTGAACTCCAGGCCAGGTGACAGCAGAGCGAGATCCTGTCTCAAAAACAACATACTCAACACCCAGAAGTGAAATAAATTAGCCAGTGTCACAAAGTATTAATGGTTGAGTCACAAATTGAATCCTTTTTACCTGATTCTTTACGTGATTCCCATGTAAGAAATGTTAAAACAGTAAATACTAATTGCTGTGTGTCCTGGATGCCATCAATGGCGTAACGTGCAGTCACAGCAAGATAAAAAAGAAAATGCTGTGAGATAGACCTGGGTTGAAATCCCAGCTTTGCTAATTGTCACTGCGGTGTTCTTGGACAGGTTGCCTAATTTTTCCGTCTTTTTTTTTTTTTTTTTTTTTTTTGAGAGTCTCACTCTGTCGCCCACCCTGGAGTTCAGTCGTGCGATCTCAGCTTACTGCAACCTCCGCCTCCTGGGTTCAAGCGATTTTCCCACCTCAGCCTCCTGAGTAGCTGGAATTACAGGCACTTGCCACCACGCCCAGTTCTTTTTTTTTGTTTCTTTTTGTTTTATGTTTTTTTAGTCGATACAGGGTTTCACCATGTTGGCCAGGCTGGTTTTGAATCCTGACCTCAAGTGATCTGCCCACTTTGGCCTCCCAAAGTGCTAGGATTACAGGCATGAGCCACTGCGCCCCGCTAATGTTTGTATTTTTACTAGAGACAGGGTTTCACCATATTGGCCAGGCTAGACTTGAACTCCTGACCACAAGTGATCTCTCAGCCTTTGTCTCCAAAAGTGCTGGGATTACAGGCATGAGCCACCGCGCCCGGCCCGAATTTCTAGTCATTATTCATTATTGTTAAAGTGGGGATTAATTGATTCGTTTCTCAGATTCTTCCTAAGTGCCTAATAATGTGTGCTATGCTGAGGGTACAACAGAGTATAAAACAAAGGTAAGGCCAGGCGCAGTGGCTCACACCTGTAATCCTAGCACTTTGGGAAGCCGAGGCAGGCATATCACCTGAGGTCGGGAGTTTGAGACCAGCCTGGCCAACATGGTAAAACCACATCTCTACTAAAAATACAAAAATTAGCCAGGCGTGGTGGTGCATACCTGCAATCCCAGTAACTTGGGAGCCTGAGGCAGGAGAACCACTTGAACCTGGGAAGTGGGGGTTGCAGTGAGCCGAGATTGTGCCATTGCACTCCAGCTTGGGCAACAAGAGTGAAACTATGTCTCAAAACAAAACAAAACAAACAAAACACAAAGTTCCTGTGCTGAGGAGGTGGAGGAGGGAATAAACAACAAATTTACAGTAGTACATTAGATGGTGGTAATTGCTATTACCAAAAGACAGAATAACATTTACTTTAAAGATCTTACCAGACTTTTGTGATTACAGAATCAGGCAACACACCATTCTATAAACCATTCTGTGAAACAGAATGAGTGTTTCTTTTTCTTTTTTTTTTTTTTTTTTTTTTGAGACAGTGTCTCACTCTGTCGCCCAGGCTGGAGCACAGTGGTGCAATCTTGGTGCACTCCAGCCTCCAACTCCCTGGCTCAAGTGATCCTCCTGCCTCCGCCTCCCCAGTAGCTGGGATGATAGGTGTGTGCCACCACACTCAGCTAGTTTGTGGGTTTTTTTTGTAGAGACAAGGTTTTGCCATGTTGCCCTAGCTGGTCTCGAACTCCTGGACTCAAGCAATCTGACCATCCCGGCCTCCTAAAGTGCTGGGATTACAGGCATGAGCCTAGGCCCCTGGGCCCAGAATGGGTGTTCAATGGGCTGAGCAGAAGAGGTTGGTTTTAAAGACAGAAAAGGCCTGAGGAAAGCAGTAACAAAAAGTGGATATCAATTCAAAGTTTCCTTGTGAAGGTTAAGACAGAGAGGACTGGCTGGGCGCGGTGGCTCACGCCTGTAATCCCAGCACTTTGGGAGGCCATGGCGGGCTGATCACCTGAGGTCAGGAGTTTGAGACCAGCCTGGCCAACATGGTAAAACCACATCTCTACTAAAAATACAAAAATTAGCCAGGCATGGTGGCCTGTACCTATAGTCCCAGCTACTCTGGAGGCTGAGGTGGTAGGATCACATGAGCCTGGGAGGTTGAGGCTGCAGTGAGCAGTGATCTTGCCACTGCACTCCAGCCTGGGTGACAGAGCAAGACCCTGTCTCAAAAAGAAAAAAAAAACTGCAACCAAGAAGCTTGCAGCTTTAAAATAGACAGGAGCGGCCTTGTGAGGTGACCTGAATAAAAGATGAGGGAGCTAGCTGTGGTGCTATGCAAATATCTGGGCAAGAATGTTCTAGACACTGAGCAGCAAGAGGGAAGACCCTCCTGACACCGCTAACCTGTTTAGCAGTAGCAGGGTGCAGCACAGTGGTAGGATCATGGCTCACTGCAGACTCCAAATCCTGGGCTCAACCAATCCTCCCACCTAAGCCTCACAAGCATCTGTGATTACAGGCGAGTGCCACCACACCTGGCTGCTATTTTGCTGTTGTTGAGATTGTGTTTTGCCACGTTTTAGTGTTAAATGACAGGAACAACAGAGGTTGTTTTTTTGTTTTTTTGTTTTTTAAAAGACTTTCCTTGGCAAAATTAAAAGAGGAAAACACTATATCAGTCTTTTATTTTATTTTTATTTTTTTTTATTGTTTTAAACTACTGAAGAAGTCTGGTAACCACTGCTACACACGTTTCCTTCCCATGGCAAGGCTGAGCCCCAAAATCCAGATCTAAAGGTATTCTCCAAGTTGTTTTAGACTACCCCCCTACGTGGGATTATACTTATTCCTCTCCACACAGATGACAACTTCCTGGTCTCATATTGCGTGGGATAGCCAGGTGTGGTGGCGCATGCCTGTAGTCCCAGCTATTCAGGAGGCTGAAGTGAGAAGACTGCTTGACCCAGGAGTTTAAGGATGCAGTGAGCTATGATGGTACTGGTGAACAGCCACTGCATTCCACCCTGGGCAATATAGCAAGACCCTATCTCAACAAAACCCCCCAAGAAACAAAAACCACCTAAAAATAAAATAAATACTGTAATACCAGCATTTTGGGAGTCCAAGGTGGGAGGATTGCCTAAGGCCAGGAGCTTGAAACCAGTCCGGGCAACACAGCAGAATTTTCTCTCTCTCTCTCTCTGCATCAGAACACATGTATATTTGTGTGTGTATGTATGTGTCTGTATGTGTGTGTGTGTGTATAAATAAAAATAAACTTTTGTTTTGTTTTGTTTTTTGAGATGGAGTCTCCCTCTGTTGCCCAGGCTGGAGTGCAGTGGCGCGATCTTGGTTCACTGCAACTTCTGCCTCCCAGGTTCAAGCGATTCTCCTACCTCAGCTTCCTGAGTAGCTGGGATTACAGGTGCCTGCCATCACACCCAGCTAATTTTTGTATTTTTAGTAGAGATGGGGTTTCACCATGTTGTAGTGAGCTAGTCTCGAACTGCTGGCCTTAAGTGATCCACCTGCCTCATCCACCTGCCTCACCCTCATCACCTGCCAAGTCCTACTCATTCTAACCCTGATAGCTCTTAAATCAGGTCTCTCCACCTTAACCCCATTATCGCTGCTCTAGAGCTCAAGCCTCTAGTGTCCTTTCATTTCCTGAATTTACCATCTTTATGCTCTTGCTCACATTGTGTTCTTTGTCCAAAATGCTCTTACCACTCTCCTTCTTCTTCTGTCTATATGGCAAGTTAAATGGCCCCATATAGTGGCATAGGTTGTTCACTGCACTGAGTCCTGGCTTCAGGTCAACCGTGTCCTCTGAACCCGGCCCACGATGACTTGTGGCCCAGGTCCCAGCTGGTTTTGGGCTTCACTCTGTTTGAGCTTTTGCACAGCAATCCTTTCTCCCTTCACTGTCTGAGAACTTTTTTTTTTTTTTTTTTTTTTTGAGACACAGTCTCACTCTGTCACCCAGACTGGAGTGCAATGGTGCGAACTCGGCTTACTGCAAGCTCCGCCTCCCGGGTTCAAGAGATGCTTCTCCCACCTCAGTCTACTGAGTAGCAGGGATTACAAGCATGCACCACCACGCCCGGCTAATTTTTTTTGCATTTTTAGTAGAGATGGGGTTTCACCATGTTGGCCAGGCAGGTCTCGAGCTTCTGACCTCAAGTGATGCACCCTCCTCAGCCTCCCAAAGTGCTGGGATTACAGGCGTGAGCCACCACACCCATCGCTGTCTGAGAACTGATCTTCATCCTCAGCCTGAGGCTAGCTCTAAGGGACTGTCCTTGCCCTTGTGTCTCCAAATGTCCAAGCCTGTGGCCACCTCCCTGTTGACAAGAGACCACTTCTACCCCACCCATCTCTGGTTCCCCTTCCCTCCCCTCTACCTGCTCAGATGTCTCAGCCCATGCACCACCTTTAGGGTTCCAGCCACGCCAGCTTTTCTCAGCACCTTCTCGTTGGCATTTAAGCATTCCATGAGCAAAATAAAAGAAACCCCTCCTTGAACCCTACGCCCACCTCTCTCACCTGTCACAGCCAAACTGCAAAGAGCTGTCTGCACACGTGTTTCCATTTCTCACCTGCTGCTCACTCCTTGGCCGGCTCCTGCCTGACTGTGGTCCCCACCCACCACCCAAACACTCTCACCCAGGTCAACAGTGACCTCCAGGAAAAGGAAGAGTGGGTTGGGGGTGCCAGGGATACACCACCAGCAGGGAAGACGTTCACAGCATCATGGCACAGAGAGGTGCCTTGCCTTTGACAAAGAGAATCTGAGGCCCAGAGAGGGTTAGCAGCTTGCCCAGACACACACAGTGGCCGGGGTTAGAGCTGGACACTGGAACCAGGACCCCAACCTTGGGACATGGGCTCAGCATCACCAGGAGACTATGCCACTCTTGGCACTAAAACGACCTCCAGACAGATTATAAAGTTAAAAGTCACATAGATAAGTAATAAAATTCTAGACTAGCTAGTAGGAAATAAATCTAATTCTTCTTAGCCTCTGGAAAAGCATTTATAACTTTTCCTTAACTTCCTTAATGTTCCTGAAACTTCCTAAGGAGTTTTATAAGTGTTCTAGCAAAAGAAGAAATCACACAGAAAAAGACGAACCTGTTTGGCCATGTGGCGAGTGGTGTTGTGGGGTGGTGAGGGGGGTCCCCGGGAGCACCACTATAGTGGACATGTGCAGGAGTGACCGACCGTGCAGGAGGAAGCCACAGCGGCCAGCAGTGTCCATCATTTTTGAAGACCGAGAAGTGACACCAATATCATGCACCTGTTGGTCTCCCACAAAAGTGCTCCTTTGGGGCTGGGCACGGTGGCTCACGCCTGTAATCCCAGCACTTTGGGAGGCCGAGGTGGATGGATCACTTGAGGTCAGGAGTTCGAGACCAACCTGGCCAACATGGTGAAACCCCGTCTCTACTAAAAAAATTACAAAAATTAGCCAGGCGTCGTGGCTCATGCCTATAACCTCAGCACTTTGGGAGGCCGACATGGGCAGATCACCTGGTGTCAGGCATTCAAGACCAGCCTAGCCAACATAGCAAAACCGCATCTCTACTAAAAAAAAAAAAATACAAAAATCAGCCAGGCATGGTGGGACATGCTTGTAATCCTAGCTACTTGGGGGACTGAGGCAAGAGAATCGCTTGAACCCGGGGAGCAGAGGTTGCAGTGAGCTGGGATCGCATCACTGCACTCCAGTCTGGGCCACAGAGCTGAAAAAAAGAAAAAAAAAGTCATTGATTGTAAGGTGCATCAGTTGCAAGGTTTCCCATCCCTCTGCAGAGGCCCACACTGCAGCCACGCCAAGTACCTGCCCTTCTCCCTTGGCCCTTGCATCTCTTTGCCTGACCTGTAGCCTGCACACGACACCCTGTCCAGCCACACACCCACAACAGGGCAGAGACCTCTGAAGAGTGGCCGGTGTTGGGAGACAATTCTGACGCTGGTGCCCCTGATAACCCGACTGGGCTGCGTGTCCCCAAACCAGATGGCTAGGCTGCTCCCTCACCCAGGGTCCCCTGTGACCAGGGACAGAGCTTCAAGCCAGGTTCAGGCCTTTTCTGGGCTTCAAATGCACTGGCCCTTCCAGGGACTTCCCCTGCAAGACTCTGATTCCATGGGCCCTTGCCCCAGCTGAGACTGGACAAGGAGCCAGCCCTCAGGCATCGGTCTCATTGCTGCCCACCTCTAAGTCTTCGTGGAGGGCAGAACATGTTTTTTTAAAACACAAAAAACCCATCCTGTCTGAACCGAACATGTTTCCCTGCTTGTTGAACAGCCCCATTCACATTCCTAGGCCGGTTGGCGGCCAAGATATTTATAGTCCTGCCCTGGCACTGCCTAATTGGTGTGGCCTGATGGGGCCCCTATCCGTCATGGTAAGTGGGCCTCTCACCAGCCTCCAGCGGGCCCTCTGCCAGCCCGGACATTTCCAGGCCTGGGTGGGGGAGGCAGCCCTCACTCCGTCTGAGGCCCAGGCCTCTCTCCAGGGGGTTTGCTGATGCCAGGGAAGCGTCCAAGAGCAAACAACTGGCCCAGGCCACCTTGACCATCCAGCCCAAAGGTGGACAGGGATCACTGACAGCATCTGTCCAGACATTCCTAGGCATCCATGCTGCCCTCAGCCTCCCTGTCACCCTCACTCCATCCCCCGAGCTTACAGAGGAAGCCCTGTCACTCCACTGCCTGATGACCTCACAATCCCCTGTCCTGCAGGATGTAGCCTCAGCTCCTTTGTGGGCTCTGGAAGGACCATCACTGTCAGTCCAGTGACAGCCCTGACACTTCTTGCTCTCTGTCGCAACCACAAGGAGGGACATGACGTTTCCCAGCAAGGGAAGATGGGCTCCAGCCTTTTTTTTTTTTTTTTTTTTTTCCGAGACAGAATCTAGCTCTGTGGCCCAGGCTAGAGTACAGTGGCAGGATCTCGACTCACTGCAATCTCTGCCTCCTGGGTTCAAGAGACTCTCCTCCCTCAGACTCCTGAGTAGCTGGGATTACAGGTGCATGCCACTACACCGGGCTAATTTTTGTACTTTTAGTAAAGACGAGGTTTCACCATGTTGGCCAGGCTGGTCTCGAACTCCTGACCTCAAGTGATCCCGCCACCCACCCCCACCCCGTCTTGGCCTCCCAGAGTGCTGGGAATATAGGTGTGAGCCACCACACCCGACCAGCCAACCCATCTTCTGAGGCTCAGTTTCCACATCTGAAAAATGGGAAGCACCAATACTCCCTGCCTCATAGGGTAGATGAGTTAGATCCAGGAGGAGAAGCACTACATAAGTGCTAGCTGCTTGAAAAAATGTTTTTCATTTAGAGACACGGTCTAATGCTGTTATTATTATATTACCTCATTACGCTTTCACACTGTTATTTCAGTTGCAAACTCATTTAGCAGATGTGAGTGCCTCCCGGGGGCACAGCAGTGAGTGAGACACATAAGGCTCCTGCCCTCATGGCTCTTACAGTTTGGTGGCAGAGACAAAAGGTGAACATGACATTATAAATTAAGGTAAATTCCCATGAAGAAGACACACAAGGGGCTCTTAGGGAAAAGACTGAGGGAAACCTAGTTTGGGTTGCTGAAGAAAGTAAGCTCTGGCTAGGTGCGGTGGCTCATGCCCATAATCCCAGCACTTTGGGAGGCCGAGATGGGCAGATCACTTGAGGTCAGGAGTTCGAGACCAGCCTGACCAACATGGTGAAACCCCGTCTCTGCTAAAAGTACAAAAATTAGCTGGATGTGGTGGCAGGCGACTGTAATCCCAGCTACTCAGGAGTCTGAGGCAGGAGAATTGCTTGAACCCGGGAGGCAGAGGTTGCAGTGAGGCAAGGTCATGCCACTGCACTCCAGCCTGGGTGACAGAGCGAGACTCCGTCTCAAAAAAAAAAAAAAAGTAAGCTCCCAGCTGAGACCTAAAGTATGAGAAGAGACCAGTGGGGAAAGAATTGCAGGGAAGAGCATCCAGGCAGAGGGAACAGCATACGCAAACACACAGATTCCAGGGGAAAAGAATTGGGGGAAGTGAAATTGGGAGAGGTGAGGCAGCATCAGGTCATGGTGAATCTGAGAGCCATTTGGCGGGGGCGGGGGGGTGTCAATTTTGGTACAAATGCAATAGGAATCCCTTGGGGAACGGGGCGGTTTAAGCAGGAGAATGAGATAGGGCCCGATTTACATTTTCCACAGGTTATTCTGGCTGGTGGGGGTGGAGAGGAAGCAGGGAGGTGGGGAGGAGGCTGTGCTGGCCTCCAGGGCCAAGCTGGTGGTGGCTTGACACAGGGGTGTGAGCGAGAACAGAGGGAAGTGGATGTGGGATTTATTTTGGAGGTAGAATTGATGAGTCTTGGCGGTGGCCAGGGTGTGGGTGGTGAGGGCGGGACTATCCAAAGATGCCTCCCAGTTTTCTGGCTGAAGCCACCAAGCAGATGATGATGGTGCCATTTCCCGAGATGGAGAAGTCACAGGGAGGGGCTGGCTGGGGAAGGAACCAAGAGTTGACTTTTGGACGCATTATGTTCGAGCTGTTATTTGTCCTGCCTGGCTAATGACTGACAGAGCTCCGTGGGCCTCAGAGTTACAGAAGTCGCCCCTGTTCCCCTGTGTTCCTGCTCATGTGTGGCCCCATGAGGTGTTTCAAGGCACTGCAATTATTTGAGCATCCTCTAGCCCCACTTCTTGGGGCCACCACCACCTTCCCACCTTCCCAGTGGCAGAAGACCTGAGTTGCCCCAACCTCTTCATTCTTTTTTTTTTTTTTTTTTTTTTGAGACAGAGTTTCACTCTTGTTGCCCAGGCTAGAGTGCGATGGCGCGATCTCAGCTCACCACAACTTCTGCCTCCTGGGTTTAAGCAATTCTCCTGCCTCAGCCTCCTGAGTAGCTGGAATTACAGGCATGCACCACCACCACACCTGGCTAATTCTGTATTTTTAGTAGAGACGGGGTTTCTCCATGTTGGTTAGGCTCGTCTCAAACTCCCAACCTCAGGTGATCTGCCCCCCTCAGCCTCCCAAAGTGCTGGGATTACAGGTGAGAGCCACTGCGCCTGCCCCCAATCACTTCATTCTGAAGCAATGAAGGACCTCAGCCTTGTTCCACAGGCTCAGTGGGAAGGTATCCATGTCTCTGTTGGGATCCCCCAACTGCTGTGAGCTTCAGGCCTTGGGCCTGCCCCCTTCCCTGTCCCCTTAGTTCAGCCCCCACTCCGTGGATCTGCTCTGCAAAAACTCTTCATTAGTTTTTTAGAGACAGGGTCTCTGTCACCCAGGCTGGAGTGCACTGGTAGGATCACAGCTCCCGGCATCCTCGAACTTCTGGGCTCAAGCCATCCTCCAACTTCAGTCTTCTAAGTAGCTGGGATCACAGGCATATGCCACCATGCCTGGCTATTACATTTTTATAGACACAGGATCTTGCTATGTTGCCCAGGCTGGTCGTGAACTGGCCTCAAGCAGTCCTCCCACCTCAGCCTCCCAAAGCTGGGATTACAGGCACATGTTACCATGCCCAGCTAAGTTTTAAATTTGTATAGAGATGGGGTCTTGCTATGTTGCCCAGGCCGGTCTCCAACTCCTGGCCTCCAGTGACCCTCCAGCCCCATCCTCCCAAAGTGTTGGGATTACAGGCGTGAGCCACCACACCTAGCCTTGCAGAACTCTTTAGAACCACATAGACTCCAGTTTGAACCCCGCCTCTGCCATCCATATCTACTAGTTATGTGAATGTTCTGCATCTGTGGAATGGGGTATCGAACAATGTTCCTTTAGGGGTGTAGTGGGTATTCACTGAGATAATGCTTATAAAGGTTTCACACCAAAGCTACTGAAAAGCAAGTGTGAAATTTGTTGGTTTTATTAATTAGTATTGCCTGATCTCCCACCCAAGCCCACCATAAAGGTCTGATTATAAAATCCACAAGCCAGAGGCCCCCACCACCTTCTTGTCTTTTGCTGCCTCCCCCTACCCATACCATAGCAACCTTACAAAGCTCTGATGGTGGGATTCCAGGCATCGCCAACCAATGGGAAGCGGGGGGGGGGGCACTGAGTCACCCCATATTGGCGCGTGGCAGCCTCTGGGGGCTGTGGGCAGGGCTGGCCTCGTCTGGTGACTGGGGAGGGAGCTGGCAGAAGGCCGGGGAAGGGGGACAATGGGCCTTTGACTTTGCCGAGGTTTCTCCATCCAAGATGCTCTAGCCCCTAGGCAAACATGACCTCATTCCTCCTCCAGGCTCCAGGACCCAGGGCAGAGACAGGCTTGGAGTTGGACACACCCACCCCATTCACAGACTGGAAAACCAAGTCGCACAAGGAAAGAAGACAAGAGGACACCGAGGCTCCAGCCCTAGGACCCAGCCAGAAGTCATGCCCTCCTGGGTTGCTGAGACCAGGGAGGGGACTCACAAGAGGACCTTCTAGGCAGCAAAGGTCTAGCTATCCTGCAAGCTCCTGGGACAGACAGGTTGCGCTTGGATCTGCTACTCACAGCTGTGTGGCTGTAAGCAGCTTACTCACCTTCTCTGGGCCCTGGTTTCTGCATCTGATGCAGGCCTGGCAGCAGCCTCTTTCTTGCAAGGTTACGGTGCCCTTGGAGATCACTGCTGAGAATTCAGACAGGCCTGCTTTAAGCTGTAGCACCTGCGCCCACTGCTCTGCCTTTAAAGGGGTGATCTTCCAGGGAAGACAGTGGGGATTAAGGCCCATCCCACGCAAGCCTCCAGGGTCCACAAATGTCCCTCTCTTGCCAGGGGCTCTGCAGTGCCAAGGCCTGGTAGGAGTCTGGCATATCTTTCTGGTAGCTTCCTAAGTGACATTCTCCCACACTGGCCCTGCTGGGCTTTCACCCCCTGCCCACAGCAGCCCTCACTTCCTATGCTGATCCCCCTTCCCCAGAGGGTCTTCTCCAACCTGGTCTCCATCCCCACAGCCATCTGGGGACACCCCTGCACCTGAAACCTCAGCAATTCAAGTTGCAAGATGCCAGCTAAAGGGACTCCCAGCCATTCTCTCAGTCTCATGTCTAAAATGGGATAGTGGGGCTGGGCATAGTGGCTCATGGCTGTAATCCCAATGCTTTGGGAGGCTGAGGGAGGATGGCTGGAGGCCAGGAGTTTGAGATCATCCTGGGCAACATAGCCAGACCCCATCTCTACAAAAAAAATTTAAAAAATTAGCCGGGCATGGTAGTGTACGGTCCCAGCTACTCGGTTGGCTGAGGCAGGAGGATTGCTTAAGTCCAGGAGTTCAAGACTGCAGTGAGTTATGTTTGCACCACTGTACTCCAGCCTGGGTGACAGAGCAAAACCCTGTCTCTAAAAATAAATAAGTAAAATGGGATCGAGTGTGGTGGCTCATGCCTGTAATCACAGCACTTTGGGAGGCCGAGGTGGGTGGAGAAGTTCAAGACCAGCCTGCCCAACATGGCAAAACCCCGTCTCTACTAAAAATACAAAAATTGGCTTGGTGGTGGGTGCCTGTAATTCCAGCTACTAGGGAGGCTGAGGCAGGAGATCGCTTGAATCTCGTCCTGTTGCCCAGGCTGGAATGCAGTGGCACAATCACGGCTCACTGCAGCCTCAACCTCCTGGGCTCAAGGAGTTTGAGGCTAATCCTCCCACCTCAGCCTCCAGAGTAGCTGGGACTACAGGCGCACTCCGCTACCCCTGACTAACTAAAAAAAAAAAAAAAAAGAAACTTTTGTAGAGATGAGGTATTTCTATATTGCCCCAGACTGGTCTTGAACCCCTGACCTCAAGTAATCTGCCTGCCTCGGCCTCCCGAAGTGCTGGGATTACGGGTCACTGCACCCAGCCCAAAGCAATTTTAAGAGTTGCCTGTGTTCACTGTTTACACATTTCACTTACTACTTTCCTCCTTCATGCCCTCCAACCTGGTTTCTGTCACCCCCTATTCCACAAAAACTCTTCAAGTTCACCAGTGACCTTTCTGTGGATCAATCTTGTGAACTCTTTTCACTCCTTATTTTACTCAAAATTGCTGCAGTACTTCATCTTAGCTTTTTTTTTCTTTTTCTTTTTTCTTTTTGAGATGAAGTCTCACTCTGTTGCCCAGGCTCAAGTGCAGTAGCACAGTCTCAGCTCACTGAAACCTCCACCCCCCAGGTTCAAGCGATTCTTCCACCTCAGTCTCCCGAGTAGCTGGGACTACAGGTATGTGCCACCACCCCTGGCTAATTTTTGTAGTTTTAGTAGAGATGGGGTTTCACCATGTTGCCCAGGCTGGTTTTGAAGTCCTGCCCTTAGTAATCCACTCACCATGGCCTCCCAAAGTGCTGGGATTACAGGCGTGAGCCACCACGCCCGGCTATTCACACTAGTTTTATTTATTTATTTTTTTGTGAACGGAAATTTTTTTTTTTTGTGTCGCCAGGCTGGAGTGCAGTGGCACGATCTCGGCTCACTTCAACATCCACCTCCCAGGTTCAATTGATTCTCCTGCCTCAGCCTCCCTAGTGGCAGGGATTACAGGCACCCGCCACCACGCCCAGCTAATTATTGTATTTTTAGTAGAAATGGGGCTTCACTGTGTTGGCCAGGCTGCTCTCAATCTCTTGACTGTGCATCCACACTAGTTTTAACTTCTCCCTTCGTGAATCCACTTTCTCTTTCCTCTGTGACCTGCATTTTGATTTTCCTCCCCTCTCTTTTGGCTACTTCTTCCCCAGCTACTCCCATCTCTCGCTACTCTCCCTTTTCCAGCCCTTAAAGTTGGGGCTCTTCAAGGCTCAGTCCTGGGTCCTCCTCTCTTTTCACTCCCCACACCCTTCTCAGGGGTGCGGTTCACCTTGTTCTCTTTCTTCAATTACCAGCTATGGTCAGTATCAATTGGGCTACAGGCTGGAATCTCCTGGGGGAGCATTGAGAAAAGTCCAGTGCCAAGCAGAATCCTCGGCCGTTCTATTGGTCTGGGGTGGAGCCCAGGCATCATTATTTTTAAAACCTTTCCAGCTCTCATTCTAATCTCCAGCCAAAGTTGAGAACCACAAGAAGAGATGCTGCTAAACTCCCAAATCCTTCACGCCTATCCCCAAAGGACCCCTGATGTGCTTTGCTGGCACTATAGATTAGCCTGCAATTTCCAGAATCTTACATACTTTCTTATTGCCTGGCTTTTTTCATTCATGATGATGATTTTGAGATGCATCCATGTTGCGGCATGTATCAATAGTTTCGTTTTTTGTTTTTGCGTTTGTTTGTTTTTTTTCTTTGAGACGGAGTCTCGCGCTGTCTCCCAGTCTGGAGTACAGTGGCGCGATCTCCGCTCACTGCAAGCTCCGCCTCCCAGGTTCATGCCATTCTCCTGCCTCAGCCTCCCGAATAGCTGGGACTATAGGCGCCCGCCACCATGCTTGGCTAATTTTTTGTATTTTTTAGTGGAGACGGGATTTCACCATGTTAGCCAGGATGGTCTCGATCTCCTGACCTTGTGATCCGCCCACCTCGGCCTCCCAAAGTGCTGGGATTACAAGCCTGAGCCACTGCACCCGGCCAGTTTCGTTCTTTTTTTTTTTTTAATTCTGTAGCGTTTCATTGTATGCTTATAGCTGGATTTGTTTGACCTTTTACCCCACTGATGGATATTTGGTTGTTTTTTAGTTTTTGGCTTTTGCAAATACACTGCTATGAATATTCATGTATAATATGTGCAAAGACGTCTTCATGTCGCTTGGGAGATATCTACAGGTGGAGTGGCTGGTCTTATGGTAGGTGGTTGTTATTAGCATTTTAAGAAACTGCCAAAATGTTTTCAAAAGTGGCTGTGTTTTTTTCCACATCCACCAGTCATGAACGAGAGTTCCAGGTTTTGCCCATCTTTAAATTGGCTTGTTTGTCTTCCTAACATTGAGTGTCTAAATACAACTGAAAAAAAAAATTTCAGTCCGTCGGCAAACATATCTTTTTTTTTTTTTTCATGAGGAAATTTAGTCTTTAATATCTGACCTTAGGTCAAAACGAAGAGAGACAACGTGTAAAAAGGAAAAAAAGGGGCTTTAACCCAAGCAGAGGTTTTCACTAACAACGTTCGAGGTGAAGAAAGCTTTAAAATTACTGGTTTAGCTTCAGAAAGGAGAACTTACTCCTTTGTCTTGAAAGGAAAAAGAAGAGGAGGAAGAAGAGAAAGCAGAGGAGGAGGAGAAAGCTAATGTTCCACCAAAGAAAATGGACAAGTGGCACACATTTTAAAATGAGCAAGGAGAATTGTAAGAATCCTGTTAACTTCATAAGTAAATTTTTGTGGGCATTTTTTTTTTTTTTTTGAGAAGGGGTCTGGCTCTGTCCCCCAGGCTGGAGTGCAGTGGCACGATCTTGGCTCACTGCAGCCTAGACCTCCCGGACTCAAGTGATCCTCTTGTCTCAGCCTCCTGAGTAGCTGGGACCACAGGAACATGCCACCACCATGCTACTTTTATTTTAATTTTTTTCTGTAGAAATGGCATCTCACTAGGTTGCTCAGGCTGTTCTCAAACACCTGGCCTCAAGTGATCCTCCAGTTTTGGCCTCCCAAAGGACTAGGATTACAGGCATAAGCCACTGCGCCTGGGCCTATGCTTTAGCTTTTAATTCTGATTACTCAGCTACCTAATACTGTGATGTAATTTGGAGCAAGTCCATTCATTTCTAAGAGTCTCCATTCCTATATCTTCAGGGGAGCAGTTAGACTATATTCTTTCTCACCCCTTCTAATCTGAAATTATATATATAGTATTAAAAATGATATAATGCCTATAAAAACATTATTCCAATATATGACACCAAGAGATTATAATTACAATGATGATGATGATGATGACTATATCAATGAAGTTGGAACTACCATAGGAGATCTGGTTTGATAGATATGGATAATGAGATGTGCTATTTGTGAATTTTGTCTTAACTGAAAATTCTTCTGATGCTTTTCATCTTCCTAGAGGAGCAAGAAATGTGTTATTTTTTTCAAAGTTAACAGACATGAGAGTTGAAGGCACAGTAGAGCAATTAGTAGGTATTTAAATAAGTAGGAACTGGGCCGGGCGCGGTGGCTCAAGCCTGTAATCCCAGCAACTTTGGGAGGCCGAGACGGGCAGATCACGAGGTCAGGAGATCGAGACCATCCTGGCTAACACGGTGAAACCCCGTCTCTACTAAAAAAAAATACAAAAAACTAGCCGGGCGATGGTGGGCGGGTGCCTGTAATCCCAGCTACTCCGGAGGCTGAGGCAGGAGAATGGCGTGAACCCGGGAGGCAGAGATTGCAGTGAGCCGAGATCGCGCCACTGCACTCCAGCCTGGGCAACAGAGCGAGACTCGGTCTCAAAAAAAAAAAAAAAAAAAAAAAAAAAAAAAGTAGGAACTGAAATACTGATAGTGTATTTTTGCCTGTGTTTGAAAAACTTTCACTCTTTATTTCCTCACATTTCCTCCCAGCCCTTGTCAATATGTTGAAGTGCAGTCAGTATGGTTTTATTTCTGTGGGCATCTGAAATCTCCACACAGATTGCTGTGATTGCTGCCAGTCAGATTTCATTTGAAGTTTTATTGTTACTTTTTAAATAAAAATATTGACAGCAGTAGGAAAGGAGAAGAGCAGGCTAATATAATTATAAATGGCTTCTAAATATTTCCCCTGGAGGAAATGATAAGTTATTAAAACAAGCAAAACAAATCGGATAGTTATGTGTTTTATTGATACCCATTTTTGATTTTCATACTTGATTTGATCTCTTTAAAGTATCTTTCAGCCAGGCGCAGTAGCTCATGCCAACAATCCCAGCGCCTTGGGAGGCTGAGGTGGGACAGTTACTTGAGCACAGGAGTTCGAGACCAGCCCGGGCGTGGCACATATCTTTATCATTTCCTCGCTTCCTTCCTTGCTTCCTTCCCTTCCTTCCCTCCTCCTTCTCCCTCCTCCTCCTTCTCCTCCCTCCCTTCCTTCCCTCCTCCCTCCCTTCCTCCTTCCTTTGTTCCTCTCTTCCTTCCTACCTCCCTCCCTCTTCCTTCCTGCCTTTCTACCTTCTTTAACTTCCTCCCTCCCTCTTTAGTCCTCCCTCCCTCCCTTCCTTCTTCCTTTTCTTTCTTTCTCTCTCTTTCTTTCAACAAGGTCTCACTCTGTCACCTAGGCTGGAGTACAGTGGTGCAATCACAGTTGACTGCAGCCTCGAACTCCTGGTCTCGAGTTATCCTCCTGCCTCAGCCTCCCAAGTAGTTGGGACTACAGGTGCATGCCACTGTGCCTGGCTAATTTAAAAATGTTTTTTTCTGGAGACAGGGTCTCATTAAGTTACCCAGACTGGTCTCAAACTCCTGGCCTCAAGTGATCCGCCCACCTTGGCCTCCCAAAGTGCTGGGATCCTAGGTGTGAGTCACCGCGCCTGGCCTTTACCATTTTCTTAATAGTGTCTTTGAAAGCTAAAGTTTTTCATTTGGGTGAAGTTCAATTTATTGATTTGTTTTCTTGTATTCTTTGTCCTTTCTGTATTGGGTCCTTTCTGTATTGTATTTCCGAAGTATTTACCAAGCCCAAGGTAACTAAAATTCTTTTTCCCCCCACA
This sequence comes from Rhinopithecus roxellana, assembly GCF_007565055.1. Taxonomy (NCBI): domain Eukaryota; kingdom Metazoa; phylum Chordata; class Mammalia; order Primates; family Cercopithecidae; genus Rhinopithecus; species Rhinopithecus roxellana. Next base: position 28,440 of record NW_022144066.1, read on the forward strand.
GTTTTCTCCTAGAATTTTTTTTTTTAATCATTTTAGCTTTTACAAATAGTTACATGACCTATTTAGAATTCATTTTGTGGTATGTGGTAGGGGAAAGCTTCTTCCCCAATCGGCTTTCCTCATTGAACAATGGTTTTGCTATGACTCGAATCTTTTTTTTTTCTTGAGACAGGGTCTCGCTCTGTTGCCCAGGCTGGAGTGCAGTGGTGCGATCGCAGCTCACTGAAACCTCCACCTCCTGGGTTCAAGCAATTCTCATGCCTCAGCCTCCCAAGTAGCTGGGATTACAGGCATAAGCCACCATGCCCGGCTAATTTTTGTATTTTTAGTGGAGATGGGGTTTCACCATGTTAGACAGGCTAGTCTCGAACTCCTGACCTCAAGTGATTTACCCGCTTTGGCCTCCCAAAGTGCTGGGATTATAGGCTGAGCCACCATGCCCAGCCTACAACTCGAATCTTATAATGTCACTCCCCTGTTTACACTGTTGTCCCCAGGCAAACCTCAGCTCCTCTAGCCCAGCTCTGTAGATGACAACTGGCAGAAGTCCATGTCTCCAGTTTTCGTCTCCCTGTTCTGTGGATGCTAAAACCCATTTGTCAAACATATCAAATGACTCTCTCTCTTGCCTGTGGGCTTTCTTATGCTGCTGGTTCTGTCTGGAAGTACCACACATCATCCATCTCCTCTGTCACTACAACTTTTTTATTTTTTATTTTTATTTTTTGAGACGGAGTCTCTGTCACCCAGTGGCGCGATCTCGGCTCACTGCAATCTCTGCCTCCCACGCTCAAGCGATCCTCTTGTCTCAGCCTCCTGAGTAGCTGGGATTACAGGCACTCACCAAGACACCCGGCTAATTTTTGTATTTTTAGTAGAGACGAGGTTTCATCATGTTGGCCAGGCTGGTCTCCAATTCCTGACTCAAGTGATCTGCCTGCCTCGGCCTCCCAAAGTCCTGGGATTACTACAGGTGAGCCACCACACCCGCCATACAGCCTTTTGGGGTGTGTTATAGGTCTTTCAGGGGTTAACTTAGAAGCTGTCCCCTCATCCCACCCCAAGAGCCAGTGGCGAATGAGTGTCTTGAAGCTATGAGTTTTTGCGGCGGGGGGGGGGAAGTGCAAGTTATGGATGTGGTGTCCGGTATTCGGGTCCGGGGGGTGGGGCTGTAAGTGGGGGGTGGGGCCGGTGCGGGATTGTATTTCCGAAGTATTTACCAAGCCCAAGGTAACTAAAATTCTTTCCCCCCAGTTTTCTCCAGAATTTTTAATCATTTTAGCTACAAAAGTACATGACCTATTAGAATTCATTTTGTGGTATGTGGTAGGGGAAAGCTTCTTTCCCCAATCGGCTTTCCTCATTGAACAATGGTTTTGCTATGACTCGAATCTTTTTTTTTTCTTGAGACAGGGTCTCGCTCTGTTGCCCAGGCTGGAGTGCAGTGGTGCATCGCAGCTCACTGAAACCTCCACCTCCTGGGTTCAAGCAATTCTCATGCCTCAGCCTCCCAAGTAGCTGGGATTACAGGCATAAGCCACCATGCCCGGCTAATTTTTGTATTTTTAGTGGAGATGGGGTTTCACCATGTTAGACAGGCTAGTCTCGAACTCCTGACCTCAAGTGATTTACCCGCTTTGGCCTCCCAAAGTGCGGGATTTAGGCTGAGCCACCATGCCCAGCCTACAACATCGAATCTTATAATGTCACTCCCCTGTTTACACTGTTGTCCCCAGGCAAACCTCAGCTCCTCTAGCCCAGCTCTGTAGATGACAACTGGCAGAAGTCCATGTCTCCAGTTTTCGTCTCCCTGTTCTGTGGATGCTAAAACCCATTTGTCAAACATATCAAATGACTCTCTCTCTTGCCTGTGGGCTTTTCTTATGCTGCTGGTTCTGTCTGGAAGTACCACACATCATCCATCTCCTCTGTCACTACAAACTTTTTTTATTTTTATTTTTATTTTTTGAGACGGAGTCTCTGTCACCCAGTGGCGCGATCTCGGCTCACTGCAATCTCTGCCTCCCACGCTCAAGCGATCCTCTGTCCAGCCTCCTGAGTAGCTGGGATTACAGGCACTCACCAAGACACCCGGCTAATTTTTGTATTTTTAGTAGAGACGAGGTTTCATCATGTTGGCCAGGCTGGTCTCCAATTCCTGACTCAATGATCTGCCTGCCTCGGCCTCCCAAAGTCCTGGGATTACTACAGGTGAGCCACCACACCCGCCATACGCTTTTGGGGTGTGTTAAGGTCTTTCAGGGGTTACTTAGAAGCTGTCCCCTCATCCCCCCCAAGAGCCTTGATAGGGCTGATGGCTCCTCCAAGCCCCAAAATCCTGCTGACAACTACTGAACACTGGGATTGA